>NC_142373.1:1370850-1540850 GCF_059441005.1 Hippichthys cyanospilos
CACTGTATAAATGGTGCACGATATATCGCGATACGTATCGCAAAATTTATTCCCAATACATTAAATCCCTGGCTGAGGTAAGGACATGATATCCTGGGGCAGGATAAAAATGGTGTTCAACCGCATGTTGGATGCGAAGTCTTACTTTGCTTCTAAAAGACAAAAATACAAGTAGAGCTGTGGCAAGTTGACTTGCAGTGGAGGGTTACAGGCTATAATTCACTTGAATTAGCAAGAGAACTCAGGTGTGATTTTGCACAACTGGCTCATATTTGAGTGTTGCTGTTGGCCTGTGTAAGCTCTTGACGGTGCACATGTCCAAAAAGTCTTTAAAAAAAGGCACTGCTAAGATCCCTTCGGCTCACCATTGGTTTGTGTTGAATACGTCATTTTCAGACTTGCCTAAACATGCAGCACAGGCCTTATCGGCCTGTCAAGCAGAAGACCCGCATGTAGTCACCCGGGATTGACTGACAGTCAGGTTAGTACACCCAAAGCAGGGCATCATTCGAATGACGCTCGCTTATTCACGTCTCGCTCAAAGCAGAAAGAGACTCCATTCCTGCGCTCATTCAAGCGCTTCTGTTGTGAACAAAAACAAAGCAAGCTCTCCCTCGACAGTCTTTGATTCCTCGGCTGGTTTATGAAACGCTGTGATATCAGCTGCTACTTCCCCCGGTGTAGAGCAGGTACTGAAGCTTATTTTGCAAAACAAAAAGGGTGAACTCATCGGATGTGATGTGAAAATAAACGCCTGGAGAGGCTGGGCCATCAAAAAATAAACACAGCCGTTTATAACCAACTTTGTGTTATTAGTCATCCCGGTGGCATCAGCACAGCAGCGAAGGAATGTTTTGAGTTAATTGCATGCGCGCACAATTCTAGGAACATTACAGCAGTGGAGTTGGTTGCAACTAATTAAAAACAGTGGTACCCTACCAACACATGTACAATTTAAGGAGTGGCATTTTTACACTTTTGTGAACTAGAAAACGGCGTACATATGTTTGTGCAAATAGCATGGAAGTACATTCAGCTAAGTCCCTCCCACGCCTGACACTGACTGCTGACTGGTCATAACTGAGGGGATCACTTCATTATGTGATCCATTGACTCTCATTCACTCAAAACATTCATTCTTTTGAAAAAATCACTTGCAACAAACGCAAAGACCAGTCTGCTACATGTTGCCGACTACCAAAGGCAATTTCGAAGCAATTAGCAATTTAGAAGACACTTTTGGTGTTTGTGGGTTTGGATTGGTCACTTTATGCATCATCATTTAATGCTGAAATTCAATTTGGTGTGCTCTTCAGAGTGCCTTTGGTTGTGCATTGGGTTTGGGATGTGTACAAATGAGCGTGCATGCTGCAAATCACATACATATCGGCTTTATAGCCGCATAGGAAAGAGACACAAAAAATAACTGAATTGTCATCTCTACAATACATAAAACAAAAACAAATCAGATACATGTCACATAACTCCTTGACAGTTATGGACCGAGCTACAATGTGAACACGTTCTTACTCAGTTGCTGTAACTAGTTATTTTTCAACAAGACGAAGAATATCTGTGAGTACTATTATGAATATTGTCAACATGAGTGTTATCATTTGTTTTGCTTAAAGATCAGGAGGCAAAGTATTCCATATAGTACATTGGAAATTTTGAACTATCTTTATGGTGTAAGCTGCTTTCTAGCGATTATAACTTTTCTTCCAGGAGCTGTGGAAAAAGACATTACACCCGTGATGCCTCAACCTTCAGTATGTTCCGAAACCCTTGGAATGTGCAATCAAATCTTAGTTTTTAATCGAACACTGGTTGGCAACTTCCTAGAAATGACATATATGCATTTCACAACAATGAAAATATGAAATAATATCAATCCATCAATTCTCTATATCCGCTTATCCTCACTATAATCGCTGGCTGGCAGGCTGGCACCTTTATGAATTAACAGACCCTTTGAAATCTTTCCGTTATACAATTATAAAGCCAACAAACATCAAGGTAAACCGATAGCATGACAGTGAGATTTTCCATCATTTATTAGCATTAATCGAGCGGGCTCTTCTTGAGACCACATAATTTAGGTTTTTCAAATACGTACATGTACAAAATATAAATGGCTGTTTTGTGTTAATTTGGTCTATATTTCAACCTAGACAGACTAAAAAGCTTGCCTCTTTTTTTTGGTAAATGAAATGTTCACTATTTGCCAAAAGGCTGTGCATTGTTAAATCATTTGAGTTTTATTGGTTTTCCATTATGCAGTACTTGTGTCTTTTAATTTTGCGCTCACAAGTCCAAACTAAAAATTTGCCAAATAACAGCTCATATCTCCAAAAATGTATAAACTGGGCCACTCGTATCTCCCGGCACCACAATAATTGGATAAACGTCAGAGCCAGCATCTGATAGTAATTGCTTCAACACAACGTGGAAAAAAAAGCGACTCCGTAAACTTGACATTTCTGTCTTGCATCTTAGTGCCTGTGGACTCTGAATATTGCAGAGTCAACTTTGTTACCCATCCTGTGATGGAAAAGGGAGAAAAATGAAGACAAATGGGAAAGGGGGCATTATTTCAGAGCACCCTTTGATGGATACATCTCCCTCTTTTATACAGCTATCCTGCAAATTTGGCACGTCAGACATAACTGAAGAAAAACTCTATCTGCCGTTGCTTTTTATGCAGAATCAAACCCAAGGCCTGGAGCCACCTCAGGCCCACGCCACGATTTTATGTGGCCCACTTAAGCCAAAAAAGTATGTCTACTTCACGTTTCTTGCTAAATTGACTTTTTCTTTTGATCTTGTTGGAAAATCTGTACAGAAGTTGCAGTTTTTACTTCTAACAGTGATTGCATTTTTTTCTTTTTTTCACTAAATCCCTTCATGACATTAACAGAACAATTTTGTAGATGGTACCCACCATCCAAAAACATGCATGGCAGGTGTATTGGACATACTAAATTGTCCTTAGATGTGATTGGGCACGTGAATGGTTGTTCGTCTCTGTATGCCCTGCGATTGGCTGGCAACCAGTTCAGGGTGTCCCCCTCCGACTGCCTGAAGCCAGCTGAGATAGGCGCCAGCGAGCCTGCGACCATTGTGAGGAGAACCAGCTATAGAAAATGGATGGCTGGATGGTATGGAATGGGCCAGCCAGCAAGTTCAGAAAATCTTTGTATGATTGATGCTGTGAATGTATTGGGAAAAAAAAACAAACAACAACAACCTTGGATAAGCTTACAATAACTTTTCTACAAGAAATGGGTGTAGTCCAGCTCACAAAACAAAAAATATAAACATGTACAGTGGGCCCCCGGGTTACGAACTTAATCCGTTCAGCGGCTACGCTCGTATCTCGAATTGCTCGTATAGCGGGCAATCCAAACCCATGTTAATTCGTGAATGCGTGCAACGCGCGCCGGAGCCTTAGGTAAAAACGACACACTGTATACATATATTAAAATTGAGTGACATAATCTGCTGTACACTTGTATTATATAATAAATACAATGGATAAATGGCTTTTACCTTTGAAACGACGAGACTTGAGCTGGGTGTAAGCAGAGGGGGGCAGAGTCCAACGCTCAAAGTTAACACGGCGATAGATATGCTATTGGTCTTACAGTGTTACAGTAACTCTTTCAGTCAGGGTGCAAATCACGCAGATACTAAAACATCATCCTCTTATTTCTTTCTTTACCGCTGCTAGTAATTTTAGAAGCTATGTCTAACAGATAAAGTTTGCAAAGTCTTCACAACATTCCGTTTTTCACTAATTTTCTCTCCTTCCTTCCATCCTGTCCCATCAAGCTAGATAAAGGCGTTCGGCCAATAGCATATCGGCATTTCTGTGATTGACGTGTGACGCCGGCCAATAGCATCTCCGTGAGTGAGACCGGGTGACCTTAATCGACCAATAGCATATTCGCATCTCCGTGACTGACTGATAATTATTCGCACTTTTTTTTTTAAACAGTTGGAATGTATTGACAATTAATTTAAAAAAAAACACACATTTAAACCAATGACAATTCTTTGTCCTGCAATCGGCACATTTAATTTCATGTCAGCTGTTTTTCCCTTTAGCTGAACAAACACTACACTTAAATGGTAATATATTTAGACACCGTGAGTGAGACAGTCAGTGTGACGTTGTAAGACCAATAGCGTTCACGTTATTGCCACAAGTATCTACTGATGATAGATGATGTCGCTACTGTTGATTTTATTGACGCAATTAAACGAGAACATTTCTACATACTTTATGGCCGGCGTGTCGACTTGCTCGTAAAGCGAGAGGTTTGTTCGTAAGCGGAGGACAAAAATCTCCCTGATCCACGCTCGTAAGGCGAATTGTTCCTAAATCAGGGTGCTCGTAAGCCGGGGGCCGACTGTATTTTAAAAATGCTAAACATTTTTCGTAAAAATACTGAAAAAAATATCTCCATATAGATATAATTCTGCAGGTGCTGAACCATGAGTATACGGTGTACCTAAATTATTTGCTTTTCACAATTTCTATAATTTTTGAACTTTATATCTAATTTGCAAGAGTATATATGATCATCAAGTTGTATAGATTATATGATTTTCATAGTCGTAAAAGCCTTCTGAAAGAAATCATTACTACAGTGTGGTTTGCTACAAAAGTTGGTTGACAGTCCTAGTAGAGACCATTAAAAATGGATAACCTAGACTAGAAGCACGTCCATCATTAAATAAGCAAAACAATGGAGTGAAGCCGCTCCTTTAAATCAATAGCAGAGAAGAGCCAGCAATGGCTAACAGTATGTATTCGTAACGTCTTGTTGGATTTACTTCCGATGGTGTACTGTCAGGATTTGCAGATCGATCAATGATGTCATCGATCGGACACATGAAATAATTTATTGTGGCCAGCAAACTCTTGTAACCCCAAAAACCCAAGGCATTCTGTGCTTCCTTGTTAATAATGCAATGTTTTACCAGCATATACAGTTGAATTTACGTGTTTTGAATGTTTCCAGTATCATTATGGGCAGAGTTTTTCAGGTTTAAATATGACTTTTTTCCAATGCATTTTGATAGTTGTCAATTCTGTGAAAATGTTGGTAATTTGTGGATGGATGGATGGATGGATGGATAGATGGATGGATGGATGGATGGATGGATGGATGGATGGATGGATGGATGGATGGATGGATGGATGGATGGATGGATGGATGGATGGATGGAATAATGGGGGTTGACAATAGTCAAGAAACGAGTTGTTTAAATAAATGTGTTATTGCTGTAAATATTTGTCACTGACCAAGATATATCACCAAAACATATTTTAAACCACTTAAAAAAGACATTTTCAATTATTATTACATTTTTGCGGCACATGTCTCACAGCAATTACCTTTGCTGAACATCTATGCCACTGACGTATACAGACAAGTTTATCAATGAACTATTGCAGTTTGTGGCTGATTATATCCACAGCTGTGGGCATTAAATCATAATTGGACACTTGGCCTATTGTACAAAATACAAATCAAGCGTTTGATAGTGGCCACAACAGGGCCAAAGAATTGAAACTTCACACTTGTGTTCCTCCTTCCCAGTATTCCCTTACATTCAGACACCGTTTCGCCTCCATAGAGCTGTGATACCAACACCTCTGGAGGTGGCAAACTGCCATATCTCATCTGTGGGTCCCTTCATTCTCCACCATCAGTTAACCATCAATTCAGAAAATGCAACTGGACTTGAGTCAGTTGCAGCCCATGAATGCAGGGCTCATTACATGGAAACAATGTGCCCACATTTGGGATGGATGGAGCTGAGATGAACCCGAACCGTCACTCCCTAAACATGACCAGATGTGTGCGGCGTGCATGACTCAGAATAGTGTGAGTGTGTGTGTGTGTTCCTGTACGACTGCACTTGTGAGAACCGATTTTAGTTTTCTACCGACATATTGAGGACATTTGGGGGAAGTGAGGATATTTGACCTGTCCTGTCCTCACTTGTTCGTACCTCGTTTTGAGGGTCAAGAATTGCATTTGGATTATAGGTTTGAATTGGGTTAGGGGAAGCGAGGCAATCATTTCTGACGGTTAATGTTAGGATCGATGTAATTTATTATGTCAATGGATGTTCCCAAAAGTACAGCGTGTGTTTGAGTCTTTAATCTGCGCAGGAAGTTACCGACTAGGATCACGTTGTGCACTGGTGCACACGTAACGAATCCTCAACTCATGTTGGCAATGAAAGTGGAAATGCAACAACTGTTTTCTATGACATTTTTTGTGCGTCTAATAAATGCACCGCACTCTTACAATCGGGTTCAGAGGTCGACTCAAGAGGGATTAAGGGATCATACACGCCAGCGAGACTACTATTGATTCTCCCAGAATGACGCCATATGAAATGGGCGCACATGACAACGTGAGCGCTGTATCGGCGAAATGCAGGAATATATCAGCGGCAATGGAAACACTTACTTCCCGATCACCTCGCAGAGCTCGTACACATCTTCGAAGAGAATGTCGTCGTCCGCCATAGTCTCACTTCCACCGAGAAGGTGCAAATCCCAAGTACTATTGGGTTAGACTCCAAACAAGGAGGGGACAGGGCCACGACCAGGTGACCGTTGACAATAATGACTGACAAACGTCGCGCCCGCGCCCAGCGGCGGCGGTGTCCTCGCCTCGGTGGATAATTCCCGGTAAACCGTCTGTGGAAGCTCCCCCGACCACCCCCGGCTCCCCCCGAGAATTCCGCTGCGTCGTCGGGTACGAAGCGGCGCAGGGGGAGCTCGGTAATCCCGGAGTGGGAGAGCACTAGTGCGGCCCCGCCTTTCGCAGTTTTCCCGATGGCACGCTCCGGTGTGAGAGCCAACGATCAAGCTCAGCCTGCCACAATCGGTCTGGCCGGCTCTTGGCGTCCACTTAAATTTCTGTCCAGGTGGGTTTACACTGAGCTTCACATCCCGAGAAGCCGCTGATTGCCAACCTTCGTGTCCGCCGGCTGCACGCCGACGATCCTCTCCGGAGCTGCCGGGGGAAAAAATCCAAAAGCGTCGCTCTCGACTTCACTCCACTTCTCTGGGTTCGTGTTTTCTTCCCCACATCAATGTCTTCTGTTCGGCTGCAAGGAGCGACCCAAGCCCCGCCCACCGCACTAGTGGTTGTGAAACTGCTCCCCGCCGTCTTCCATGTTGGCTCAGGGAGCACTCCCAGAATTCTCCGAGAGCCGGTGAAACGGTGAGAGCCAACATGGCGACGCAGCAGGCTGGTGGAGGCTAACGAGCCGCAGTTTCCTCAGGACTATTTCATTGGCCAGGGCAGTCCCAGTGGTGTAGACTTGCAAGGAACCTCGCCATTCAAATAAAAAAGAAATCCTCTTGTTTTAAGTGTTGTAATTTGAATATTGTCATACATTGTATCAGATTTAAAATGCATTTCAAAGATCGATGTAACTACTGTACATTTCAGAATGCCAACAAATTGCACATCTCATACCTACATCCTGCAAACAAATATTTGCATCAGTGTAGGCACACTCAGTACACAATGAGACTATTTAGTGGAAAACTCAAAATGAGTTGTGTCTCGCAATACAATTGCCTCCCATATCACCAAAACACTCTGAAGGGAAACAAATATGTATGCCATCAAGTGAATCACAAGATTCCTTGTATATATAAGTAAAATATATCATCATGTGGGCCGGACTGATCAAATCATGGTACATAACACAAAAACATCTATCTATCCATCCATCCATCTTATTGGGCTACTTATCCTCACATTTCTTTCCCAGCTGGCTTCAGGCAGTAGGAGGGGGACACTCTGAACTGGTGTCCACCCAAGTGTAGGGCACACATATCAAAATAAAACTTACAAGCTGTTTTGTTTCAACTTTCCACCTTGAAAGTTGAAACATAACTGCTTTTAGGTTTTAATTTGAACAGTAATTTTCGAACCGTTTGCATCAATTAACACCTTAGAAAATACATAGTGTACTTTCTAAGTATCGCAATGACCAACTTTGAAATAGTCACATATTAAGGCCTTGTGTCTACAAAGACAAGAAATAGGTTTTAATACAAAAATAAAGTATAATTAATAGAGTATAATTAATGTTTTAATGAGCCATGTAATGTTTTGCACGATTTGAATCATAACATTTAAGCTGAGCCTGGCATTTTTTTCCTGTGGGAAGATTTGTTTTGGAATGAGAACAACTTGGGTGCCAGCAAGCCAACTGGTTAGCCCCCTAAATTGTCTGTGAATGTGCTTGTTTGTTAATCCATTTGTTTGAAATTTCACATCTTATTTTGTATTTGTTTTTAAATAAACTTACCTGTCAAATATAAATTATGGTTGGTACGCTTCCTCTCGTTTAAGCAATTTACCTCACAAGACAGCTTCTTTTCGACTGACACTTGGCTGAAATCCAATATTGAAACCAAAGCAGTGGAGAAAGCCCCGAAAATTAAAAGTCAAGCCTGTTATCCCTTAAACAATTTTGCCCTTTTTCCTAATCACTCTGCTTTGAATCAAATGACATGCAAGAGATTGTTTACTGGTGATGCGATTAAATTTTAGGGGGACTTTTTCCACCTGAAAGTACAGGCATGGTAAAACGTCTTCTACTGGAATCTACTGTATGTAGTGTGCTTTTAAGTTCTTGAGCTTGCCACAGGATCACACAGGTCCAAACACCTCGTTTCAAGGCACGTCTCAGTAGAATCCCATTTGGCTTAGGAATCACAGGAATCAGGACATCAGAGAAAATCTTATCTGCAACCAACACACCATTCTCAACTCAGCCAGTGGGCCAATCTGCCCAATTTGTTTGTGTGTGTATGTGTGCTCAGGGCACTGTGTACTCTCAGAAATCCCATACAAAGTTCATAATCAGTGCATTGACTGATGGGGTCTCTTGTAACATACAACATATGAGACACTCTTTCCTGCCTCAAGGCACTAATCGGCGCATATCAGAGAGCCACGTTTTGATGTTGCTTAATGTTATCCTCTGCTCGTTTTGGTTTTTGGAGTACTACCTACGCTTGGCCCTATGGCGGAGTTTAGAGCAGAGGTTGCTCCATTTTTCATGTGGAAAGCAAACTGTACCACGCCGAGAGGCTGAATGATAAGTATTGCGCATGGAATTCATCATCTTTTTTGTTGGGAGAACCAAGTGAGGGGACCTGCATTCACTTCAACTTGAAACCATGCACACACACTCATTTTGTGATGATTTTCAACATGTACACATGCGAGCGAGAGCTTTAGGAATGGCCGAAGGTTGGTCAGGTCTAAAGAAAAAAAATGTCGTGCCCTGTTTGTGTACCTAAACATTTAGAGTTTTTTTCAGAACATCCATCCATCCATCCATCCATCCATCCATCCATCCATCCATCATTAATAGCCAAGATACACCACAGATCAAAACCACAGGGCAGAAACAACCATTCCCTCTCACAAACACACCTAAGGACAATTTAGCGTGTCCAGTTTACTTACCTTGCATGTTTTTGGAATATGGGAGGTAACAGGAGTAACAGGAGGAAACCCATGCAGGAACAGGGAGAACACGCAAACTCCCCTAAGAAAGGCGGAAGCGAACCCTCTAACTCTGACCTGTGAGGCTGATGTGCTAACCAGTCTCCCACCGAGCAGCTGATCAACACATATATTTAAAATTCCCACGTGCTTTTCAGATCCACATATTTTCTATTTCTACATTCACAAATATTTACGTATTTGATTTTTACACATTTGTTTTTATTGCATTTATCATGCTTGGCCATTTGTTTATGTTGTATTCTGTGTTTTAGAATGTGCATTTGTATGTCGGTGGGCACGCGTGTTTATTTTTAAGGCAAACATCACGCTGTTGCAGATTTCCATACAGAGGTCTTCAGATGTCACGCGTCTAAAGGCCTGTTCCTTCTTCGTCCACAGGAAGGCAGTGTTTCCGTCTCCATTGAACGGAAACACAAGCCGCCTCCCTTTAATTGAAAGACAGAAAACTAGAAGATATCTGATCTTTTGTTATGTCTTTATTTAGCAAATGTCGGGGTGCAGGACAATATATGACTACCGATATATATCTACCGGTTAGCTTGTTTTTTTTGCCTTCAACAGGACAGCACTCTTATATTGTCTACTCTTCCATAATGTAACAGTAAATCGGTATACTGTATACTGTTTTTTTCTCTCCAAGAGACGTGTTTTTTTTTTTTTTTTACACCCACCATTCTTGGAACACAGCAAACGTCTCATCATTGAATAAAATAAAAATTCTGTGAAATAAGCATTTGCGAAAATGCGGTCTCGTGTGAGATTTGACAAAAAAACACCCTCGTAAAAGAGATACTACAGTTATTCAGCAATTTTCAGCCGTTTAAAGTTATTATTTGCCCTTAACTAATATGCTGACAAATTTTCAAGTACAAAAAATGCTTAAAAAAAATGACATTTTCCCCTTGTTGACAACTGAAAATGACATCACATGCTCAAGTACAGACCAATCACAGCTCAGCATATCACCTAACATGCATGTTTTGGGAATATGGGAGGAGGCTGGAGTGCCCAGAAAGAACCCACACAGGCTCAGGGAGAACATGCAAACTCCGAACAAGAAGGCCGGAACCAGTCAGAATTGAACTCGGGACACTTAACTGTGAAGCAGACGTGCTAAACACTCTTCCACCAAGCCACCACCCAGCACATGTGATACCATTTTCAGTCAAGAGAGGCAAAATGCACTTTTAAAGTTATTTATTGAACATGAAAAATAATTCAGCTATTAATTATAGATCAAATACTAATTTTTTACTGCCAAAAACAGCAAAATAAGTTCAGTATTCCTTTAAGGGTTGCTCCACTAAAAAAGGGGAACGTTCCATCAAAGTGGATAAGTGACATGCTTGTCGATGAGAGGATCTGCACAACTAAAAAATTGCACAGCACCTTTTCTGACTTAATGCAAGGGAAAATGACCCTCAATGCATTCCTTGTCTGCACCTCATGTGGAAGGGCTGGTAAACAAAAATGCATGACTACCTGTACTCGTGACTCTCTTCAGATGCTGCTAACAAAGTAGAAATCAATGCCTGTTAACATGGATTTAATCAATGGCCTTCAAAGACTGAAGAAATATATTATTTGGTTAGTGGTGTCGATGGCACGTGCACACGCACCCCCCCCCCCCCCCCCCCCCCCACACACACACACACACACACTTACACACACACGCACCGTACGGCACACACACACTCTTACACACACTCTTACACACACACACACACACACACACAGAGAACGGCAAAGTGGAGCTAATCTGTCTGGCTGACTGCAGCCCAGGCGGTGTCTGCAGGGTGCTTATCAGGCACATGGAGAGCAGCTAGCTATGAGATGAATGGTAAATGCAATGTTTTGCTTTAAAGCAGTTGCCTCCTTCGGTGTGCTTATAAACACACAAATGTCTGTTTGTGATTTTATGTCCTGTTTACTCTGCACTTTACCCCCTGTGTTCAATTGTAAAGGCTTCTTCAATTGGGCCACCAAGCGTGTATGCATTACGTAAACCACTCTTGACCGCTCATTGCAAATTTATGTTTGCTGTGTCATTTTTGCATTGGTGGATACTTGTGCAAGAAATAACAAAGATTAACATGCAAAGATTAACGTGCATGTAAGTGTTAGCATGCTCTGTATTTTATTACATTAATGTTCATTTTGTATGCTGCTGGGATCTGTTTTTGTCTCCTATTGAATTAAATGTTTCCATTTAGATACAGTGGTACAGGTTGAATTCCTTTTTAGGGCCCTTTACTCAGGTTTCCCCATTGAAATGAATCGGAAAGCCAATTAGCATAGTTTCATTACCGATGTGTTCAAAGGGGATGTACCCTGAAAAGTGAATGAATGAAAACAGAGGAAATTTTGTGCTAGGAGCAAAGCCATTAAGGGTTTGGCCAATTTTGACACAAGTGAGCTACTTTTCATAATATTCACCCCTGCACTTAGTTCATATGGCGATAACATGCCAGCAAGCCTGTGGGAAGATCAAGAAGCTACTTTAAGGGATAAGTGTGACTACAATATCTTAAACAGATCAATGTAAATCCTCAATGAAACATAGCATTTCTCTGGACAAATTGGACGGTTTATTTCTTAGACAAGTGCAGGCCAGTGGATTTGCAAGAGGGAGGTATACACCGCTGTGGCAGAACTTATTTCTTGGGGCGGGGGGGATGATGTCCTAACGAACGTTGAACATGTGTGTCTTTGGGCACAAGCAGTTTTGTTTTACAATGCACAACACACAGTGCGAGGTGATCAGCCGCTATATGCCCACAGCCCCCAGCACTTTCCCCCTTACGCACAATGCACGTTTTCTTAAAGGGCCAGGCTCAGCCTGTGTTGTCATTCTTTCTAAAACCCTCATGCATCGGCATATCCCATGAATGTACGTCACGGCACAGCTCTCACACTCACAGCCATAAGTTCAACACTCTTATGTTAAAAAACAAAAACAAAACAAAAAAAACCCTTAAAACTAATAACCATAAAAAAAAAAAAAAAAACACTAAGCATTTCAGCTGCAAAAAGTGAAGCGTGACGCAGCAAGGGAACACTGTATTCCTTTGGTCAAAATCTTTCACCTAGCCCAAGTTTGAATAAAACATTTTTTGAAATGTTAAATTATTTAAAATGAAATACAAATATATCATGTTTAAAATACACTCTGTGGTGTCATTTCCTGTATGGCATATTGTTGTTCTTATATCGGAGCTGCCCTGTTCATTTGAATGTTTTTTTTTTTTTTTTATCATGGAAAATATATTTCAAATGTGAATATTCGTTTAGCAATTAATTTAAAAGTTGTGTAAAAAAAGTCATTTTATTAGTTCTACACAAAACACAAATCTTATTGATATTTCTATGCTCGAGTTACAAGTATGTACAATAAAAGCCCTACTTTCAGCCCCCCAAATTGTCAGGGAAATCGATCACTGTTGATGTTGAGAATTTTTCTTCACAGCTAGTCGACATGCTGATGGAGAAATCTTCTTTAAGATGTTGTATCGACTTTCTAGCAGTAGAGGCTGTTCACATACATTTAACTGCATTTTTGCATCAGAAAGGTTTATTCTAACAGATGTGCAATGCACAGTTGCGTGTCATGTCAATTAAATGGCATGGAACCTGGAGGCTGGCACTAGTAATGGCCAAATGAAGCTTCATGAAGCTCGTTCCACTCTAAGGGCTTCTCTTCCACAAGTAAAAGCCACTTGCCTAGCTCAGCCTAATTGTTTAGCCCAGGCTGTCATGGTAAATAAAAGCCATAGTCAGCATGGGTAGGTGGAGCACCATACTTGAATCCTTCTTCTTAGTCCTAAGTGTGATACAAGAATGTCACAGACATTTTATTAACATAATGGGTATCTGTTTCAATATTGTGGCTTTTTTGGAGGAATTTCGCTCTACTTTGTTGTGGAAAGGCAAGACTTGTAGCAACGGAAACCCAATAGGAATTGTATTTGATAAAGCTTCATTCCTTTGTATTGAGTTTTGCATTTTCTGTAATTGTATTGTGAATTATTATTTGATTCTTTTAATATTGCTGCTCAATTATGAGTAAAAAAAGAATCAATCCATTATATGGGTCAATTTGACCCAAATTTTTGGGTAAGGTTGCATAAAATAACCCCACAAAAGGGTCGTTCTATACAAGACAACCTGAAAAATTGAGTTGTTTTGTGTAATACAACCCTGGAATTGGGCCAGTCCCTTTACCCTGTAGTTTTAGGGAAAAAGAAGTGTCTGTTTCGAATCTTTCAAACGAAAGATTTGTTAAAACTAGGTTTAGATTACACCATTACAACACGGGAGAAAATCGCCATGAAATTTGACATCAATATGGAATAAATGTATGAAGGTATTTTCAAGATAAACAGTCCAAGAGGATAACATATGCTGATTGATTTCATCGGTTATTAAAGCTACATCTTTATAAAATATATGAAGCTGTACTATGAGCTTCATTGGAAAGGTATTGTGATAAATATTGTGGCCCATTCATTGATTTCTCACCTTCACTCGTGAAAGTAAATTGATCGGCCAGACTTTTGCTGCTGTTCTTGTCAGGTGAGCGACATTCAAGTTGAGTATGAGTCATTCGCACAAAGAAACGTGTTGTAACCTTGACGATGTTCTGTACATGAAAATGAAAACGCAGAAAGCACTGAATGTGCAAATGCTGCCATGAAAAAACAGCATTTTAAGTTCTATGCACCATTTCACCTGCCCTTCAGTGCAGACAATGATAAAGAAATTCAATGAAGATTTGGAGTTCGTGGTGGAAAGGAGAAAAAAAGGAGAAATAACATATATTTGCCTTCGCAAAAATGTGTCTCCTGAAAGCAAATGACGAGTGTCAACACAACCTTATTTATTGTAACAGCAGTAGTTGCTCAAAATGACAGCTTCCAGATAAATGCGGCTCTCTGAATAATGCACCAGACATTGGTAATCATACTCTTCAAACATCACAAAAAGGCCTCAACTATATGACCTCACATTTATGTTCTAATGCACAGGTGTCAAACTCCAGTCCTCTCTCTCAAACACAACTGATTCAAATGATTAGGATCAATTTCAAGCTCCTGCAGAGCTTGCTAATAAGCTAATCATTTGAATCAGTTGTGTTGTGGAGATAAAACCGGAAAACATGCAGGATATCGGCACTCGAGGACTGGAGCTCGACACCTATGTTGAATCTAATGCCACTGTCATGTGGCAAAACAGTTTCCTAGGAACAAGAGGTTGTCCTCTGCCTCAATAATAAACCCAATAAATCAATTAACTGATACAGATCGTGCATTGTGTCTCATTGAATGTTGTGAAGGGATACCTAATAATGTAAAGCAAAGGTTGAGGTAAAATGCTCAGGAAATTTATGACACGGTGAGCCCAAAAACACGGGAAATAAAACTGGGACAGCACTGGGGCAACTTTACAAACTTTCGCACAACAACCATTACATTATTGTTGTTATTATTATTATTATTAGCTTTAGTAGTAGTAGTAGAAGTGGCAATAGCAATAGTAATAATATTAATACAGTAGCATTTGAACCTCAAATTAAAATGGTTTCAAGCACATTAACTCATTCAATGCCAGGTATGTGTTTTCACATTTTTTAAGAGTCCGGACATTCAATCCCAGATACTTAAGTATCGATTTAATACATAAATATCTAGAAATTAATGTCCTTAATGTACTTAAGTAACAATTTGATAGTTAAGTATCTAGGATTTATGGTCCAGACTCTGAAAAGATGTGAAAATACGCCCCTGGCATTAAATGAGCTAATATGTCAAAAAAATTCAGGATTTAAAATGCATAGCTGTGGAGTAAAATCATTACAGGTCGAAAAGCATCATACACATCATATAGAAAACACCAAGATGTGCCAAGCAATTAAATGGGCAATAGGTGCCTACTTTGAAGAATCTAAATTATATAACATATTATCTGACTGCAATCAAGAGTTGACAGATTACCTTTTATCCTGCCCAAGGAAATGTTTTCATGGATCCGATGAGACGCTACCCTAAAATTCATGTGAGAAGACTTTATGTGACTAGTTTGTCAACCTGAGTATATTTATCCTGGCGTTAGCCGTCCATTCCTGCTTGAGGCTCCAGAGCTCAGACGATACGGGAGCTCTGTCTGCTGCTTGAGGAATCAATCAGGAATATCTGGATAAAGTTGATAAGAGTGCAACACCGTGTCACTTGCTATCTTGTTCCCCTTTCTAGCACACAGAAGTAGTGAGTAAAATTAAAATTGAAAACAATCTTAAAAAAACAATCTAATTGCACCCACCCTCCTGAATACTGCACTGGTGATCTCAGAACTCTTTCAGTTTATTTTTTTTAACACAAACATAAGCAATAAATGAATCTTTATAATATCAGGCTTAGTATCCTTAAATGTGTTTTTTTTTATAGTTTAGGTCGATGCTAAAATCAAGGCAAATAAACCATTAAATAAAAGTTTCTTTATCTACTTCACCTAGAGTTAATAACAATGCAATCAGAACTGTGGAAATAATACTTCATTTTTTCACGTTTTATGAAAAAAAAATATATGAAAAAATGTGGACTGCAATTCTCTTACACTGAACATATGTAGAGACTAAACAAATGAATAAATAAATACAATATATAAGACCCACTGAAATGAAGAAGTGCACCAACACCAAATTCCAACCTTTGCAACATGAATATTGCATTCACCGCATTGCAATGTCAAATTGTATTAGATTAATTGTTCAGCCCTTTTTGAAACAGTAAGGCTAACCGTTTGGGATTGGATGATAGTTTACAGTAAACGGTTTACAGTCTAACAAAATCCAAGGATTGTTTCATCAGCAACTTCATATTTGATGACTTTAGAGCCTGTTTGAGGAAGAGGACACCGTGATAAACAGCAGGGAGGATTCTCACTTGCACTGACATTTTCATAAACCCAACAAGATGGAATATTTTAATCCGGCGAGAGCTCAAGCGCTTTAGCTGTGCTCTAGTCAGAACGCTCCCTCTGGAGAGGAGGCTGCTTAAGATGAGCTCATCGCTGCGCACCTCACCTTTATCCGCCATGAGCTAAGCCTCAGGGCCACAGGAACAAATCTTGTGTACCCCCCCCAACATCATATAGTAATCTGTAATAACTGTCATAATGTATTTTACAGTTATGACATCACCTGACCTTGAATGTGGGCATGAATTTCATCCTTTTGTGTCACTTCTTCTTTGCAAAATACTGATGAGATTCTATTCATACGACTTTCAACCATCATTCTAACTCCTTGCCACAATTTACGAATCATTTTTAATATTTTAAATTATTTCAATATAATATTGACCTCAATGTCAATATTCTCCATCTGATCTACCATTTATGCCTCTTAAATGAATATAAACGAAAGAAAAACGTTGTACAGTACAGCCCGCTATCAAGACAAAACATGAGTCATGTAAGAATGCCAAAGCATTGTTGAGAAAATGTGTTTTTTTTAAAAGGTTGTTGTTGTTGTTTGCAGTGTGGTAGAATTGCAAAGAATCATACTGTTTGGTGATCCTAATATTTTGTACAGTACTGTATATATATTAGAAACATTTCTCAGCATAGTTAAGTGGTAAATGGATTGCATTTCTATTACCACTTTCAAAACAGGAACTCCATGATGTACCCCATTAGTTTGAATACTCCCCTACTTTAAAAAAAAATAAAACACAGCCCAAGCAGATTTACGTTCTGGCCCAGATCGATGGATGTAAACCCGTTACAGTTGGTGTTCCGTCCGTAAAGCACATGGTAAAAAAGACAGACGCGCTTGTCGAAGGTAGGAGGCGTCGAGCGCTTGCGTCGGTGACTCAGCTCTTCATGGACCAAAGCCGAATGTCTGGTAATTGCCCAGATGGCGAAACTCTCCCATTATGAATCTCTTCAATGCGATCGAAGGATTTTACCTGCCCTGAGCAGTAGCACAACAAAGCTAGACTCTATTATAGAACTTGTAGTGGTCCAGTTTTTGTTAAACTAATCTGTTTAGTAAAAATAACTGCCTCTGGAAGGGTACATGGAACAGGGACGGTGGATGCAACTCGACTTTGTTTATTGCATTAACTGGCATGCATTCATGTAACAGCAGCGTTAGCAATAGCAGTAACGGGAGTAGTAGTCGCAACAACAGCAACAGTAGCAGTAATTTTAGCAATAGCAGTAGTAGTAGCAGGAAGGAAAACCGTCAATACATCCCGGTTCCAACATTGAACCTGGTGACCGCTTACAGCGCGGACACTTACATACAGCCCGCCTACCCCGTATGCACAAATCTGAAATCAATGATCTACAATCAACCCCACGCATACACATAATCTTTGGATAACACAAATGATCACCATAACAAAATACATTTAAGCGAGAACGTTCTACTGTAGGGTTCCACTTTCTGTCACTCAAGTTATCAGCAAGTTGCAGTACTCAGCTTGCTTGTAAAAATAAGAACTTTTATCTATTACACAGCGGCGGTCCGTGCGTTTCACATTTAGGCCTTCAGTGGTTACACATTACTGGGCTAGACAGGCTAATTTCCAGCGCTTTTAAACATCAATAAACCCGCATCAGCGATGGAAACTTATCAGTTAAGCTGTATCAATATAATTATACAGCTGACGGTATCATTATACGCGATACTGCCAGAACTTAAAATAATGAATAGTAATTTTAAGTTATTTGTTCACAAAGTTTTATGAAATCCACCAAGTGTCATGTCAGTGTGGCATGCTGGCGACGGATGTGGGAAGGTGGATCCAAAATGCAGGGAGGCAGGATGAGACGAGCTCAATAAAACGATTAATTACTTGCAGAAGCTGAGCGAAACACGAGACACTAGAGCTACACTAGGGCCGGAACACGCTCATGACAGGTGACACAAGTTACACTAACGACAGACGCCAGGGAAAAACAACACGAACCCAAAACTAAACAGTCAATTTGTATAATAGTCAAACTTAATAGTCAAATTGTCCTTAATATAAGAACATCGTTTGATTTCTTTACCACTAATTGAATATGAACAAAATAAAATGATGAAAACATATTAAAAATGAAAAAAAAATCAAATGCTCGACTTACCAAAACGCGTGTCTCCCACTTCTTTCTTTTAATTTTCTATTAAATGTCCGCGGGTCTGGCTTCAATGTACACTATGCCTCATGGTTGCTGTTAGCTTATGGTTGAGCAACATGGTTTATTTTTCTTTTTACGTAAATAACTTTATTTAATTGCGAACGTTAAACATATGGTGGATCAATATAACACTGCCTTCGTGCAGTGAGCATCCAGTCATGTCACTGTAAACATGAGGCCTCTAGATGGCGAACTTATGGCTCAATTGACTATTACAGCAGTCCATTAAGCAGCTGGCATATCCATCTGCGATTGCGCAGAAGCCCACGCCGTGTTGATGCAGATGCCCTGGCTTCTGGCGAAGGCAGATTTCACACAGCATAGTGACACAAAGTTAGCTGAGTTCTAATTGGCTAAAAACTCCAACATAAAACTGCAGCACTGCAAGGAGCGTAACCAAATGGATACAAAATGACACGAAAAGAACAGAATATGGAGAATAATGTAATATATAAAATACATATATATATATATATATATATATATATATATATATATATATATATATATATATATATATATATATATATATATATATATATATATATATATATATATATTTAGTGAAAATAAATGTAAGATGAAATCGACTTTTATTATAGTTATCATTACTATATATTATTATAGTTATGATAATATCAGGTTATTTTAGGTTTGCAGAGAAGGCCTTGCTGGCCCTGACGGCCCACCACTGCAATTACATATGGACAGCCGACTAATGGGTTTGGTCCCATTAATTGTTTTCACAAAATCATCTTGCGGGCCGGCCCCGGCCCGCGGACTGTATGTTTGACACCCCGATCTATATTCTGGTGTACTGCTCGTCTCACCCAAAACTTATCTGTGACTGTAATCAGGACAGGCGTCTAGAAAATCTGCTGGGTGGCCTGAGTAGAAATCTTCACTCTAATGAAGGCACTGAATCTTTTTTTTAGTTTGCAGGTGTAACTAATAAGGTGCAAAGTAAGCGTTTAATTGTGTGAAATGTGAATTGTCAATTAATCAATGAGTGTGAAAATAGCACATTCAAATGTGCATTTATGTTGCAGGATTTTTTTGAATAACATTGCTATTATTATTGAAGTAATCCGACAAGGAAATGTTTGCTTTAAAAAGAAAATATTTTTTGCAGTGGCCAGAGTACTGAAAAACATAAAATGGTGGTCGAGTGGTTGAGGTGTGGGGGTGGTGATTCAGGCCACTGATGGAAAAAGAGCAGCCCAAGCAATTCACCACGCTCGAATATTCCAATTTGAAACTTCAAAAGGCAGGACTCAGGCAGTAAGCATGGATTGGATTTTGGTGTTGTTGGTGTGTGCTGCCATAAGAGCATCTCAGTGGGCTTTATCTCTTCGGACCGCCTGGATAAACTTCCTTCTATAGAACACACACATAAACACACACCCACACACCCGGGCATGCGATATAATGGAATCACTGCCAGCATACCAGCCTTTCTTGCATTATGCTTGACCATATTCCCCAAAGGAAAGAAGCTGGCCAGTCATTCATGTGAATGGCCACAATGCAGGTGCAGACTCACTAAGTGGTGTGCACTGATACCCTAACCAACACTGTATGAAAAATAAAAACCCTTCTCCAGACTGAGGAGTTAAACAAAAACATCTGACTTGCAATGTTTGAAACACTAACTGTACACCAGCATTAAATATGACTCAATCGCCTCCAATATTCAGCCCTTGAAGTCAAAGCCAACAGAAAAAAATGACTTAAAAATGGTTTTGTTTGTTGTTTGGCCAATTTCCAGGTGTCCTCCAAAACTCAACTTGTCTGAAGAAATTCTGTATTATTGCTTCCAGTTTTAACCGTGGTATGCTAGACATGGAAGTTAAGCATTAATAAGCACATTAAATCAGACACTGATAGCATGTTTTAAGTTTTTGAACTTGGATGAAAAGATGTTTCACAGGGGTCACATCGGTGATAAAAGTTTGAGAGCCACTGCTCTAATTATACATTTGTTTCATACAAAGGTTCGAAGATTGTGCACCTCTCACCACTGCTTTCAAAGGGACTGAGAGGAGCACTCCTATTGACAAGTAATAGGATGCCTTTATAGAATAGAATAGAATAGAATAGAATAGAATAGAATAGAATAGAATAGAATAGAATAGAATAGAATTATTGTTATTGTACAAAAGGTATACAAAGGATTTGGGAGCGCTGTTCCGATCGGTGCATATAAAATACATATAAACAATATGTAGAACAAATACATAGAATAAATCAAATAAAAACGATAGTTTCACAGCATTGCAATCATTTTTGATAGCAAGTTTGCTATGCTCGTGCCCACAACAGCACTAAGCCAGTTTTTAACCGCACTTGTAAAAATAACAAGAGTAAAAAACCTCTACCCATATGCACAATTGGATCTCATTTTGTTTTAGACTTAGAGTATGTCTCGCTCGTTCTTCTAATGTAATGTAAAAATGCAGAGGTATTGTGTTAGCTGGCTTGTTAACCCATCCCAAAATTGGTCAGGGTCATGAGAGAACCCTCACATGGCATCATCACTGTTCATTGAAAACCTACTCTCAGTTGGGTACAATTCTTATACTAAGACATATCTTATTAACTAGATATATTTGATTTATTATCTATACGATAATATTGTGGAATACTACACATGTGATACCTTGTGTAACCTTGCTTCTCCCTTATTTCCAGAAGAGGGAAAATATTTCCTGGTTTTATACATGAGAAGTAAGCGGTTTCCAGCTTGTTAGGAGTCAGGTAGTGAACCATAAGACCAGACAAAGATCCTGGCAATTAGAGGAACATAAAAAGTCCCTTTTTCACTCGTAAGCCCGATTCATGTTTTTTTCTTAAATGAAGAATCAAAACAATTTTAGTTTGCATTTACAATGTCATCAATTTTTTGGGGGGAGAAATCAGTAAATACCATAATTCTCCAAATATAGGACGCACCTGTGGTTAGGACACATCCTTCATCTTAGGGTCAAATTCTGATATTTTCTATGTTACTGTGTATAGAACGCACCAAGAGTTTGGCAACAATGTAAGAACTATGGCAAAACAGAATAGATTTCATCTTTTCTTGTGTCCATATCAGTAAGTTATATATTCAACAAATTAGGTGAATTTTTCGGTACAGGACTTTTGATTCAGATAGGAGCTTACATATTTTTTCCATTATTCTTTTTTTATTTTTCCACATGGATTTAATTTGAGTCTCAGATTAAAAAAGAAACAAAAAAACTTGAGTGTTTGGCGATTAACAAATTTGTCTGACCAAGAAGCATGCTCCAGGGTTGAAAAGCGGTCAGTTATCAAGTTTTTGGTTGCTGAAGGGTGCAAACCAGTTGACGCAGGTTAAGAAAGACATAAAGAACCAACGTGGAGGACATCAAGTCAGAAGGAGTCTGCATCCATATTCAACGTGTCGTCTGCTGCTGTCAGACTCATTTCTGCTGTAGTAAATAAGAAAAACTCCATCAAGGACAAGACACACCCACAAAACGATACTGTATGTTTGAACTGCTGCCATCAGGCAGATGCTACTGGAGCCTGAGGGCCAAGACTGCCAGGCTGGCAAACAGTTTCTACTCACAAGCCATCCAGATTTTCAACAAATCCCTCACGCACTAATCTGCCTCTTACTGCATGCATAAATAATATTTTGCACTAATATTTTGCACTATGCACCATTAGCACCATTGTTTCTGTATGTTGTTTTATTACTATAAATTTATTTGCTTGATTATACTAGAATGTAGTCTGCTGCTCGGGAAGTGGACAGAATAAGAATTTCATTGTGCGGTATAATGATACTATCCATTTGACAATCAAACTCTTGAATCTTAAACATTTTGCCCCGGACCTTTCTCCTCTGATCTCACGGTGTTTTTGGTGAATTTGGGGGATAAACAACACTTTCAGGCTAGAAATGCATTGCGTTACTCTCATTTGTACCAAGTAAAATATAATAACTTTTTGTGTGTAATAGATGACATTACTGCGTTACAGCAAAATGTAGTGCATTGCGGTAATTACACTACTTTCTCAAAACTAAAAATTAATAACGATAATATTTGTTTCATGTTTAGCAAAGGCTGGCTGGATGATTGGTAAGCACGTATAGCTCACAGTGAAAAGGTCATGGGTTCGCTTCTGGAACCAGCTTTCCTGTGTGGACTTTGCATGTTCTCCCTGTGCCTGTGTGGGTTTTCACAGAGTACTTCGGTTTTCTCCCACATTCCAAAAACACGTACGGTAGGCCCATTGGGCATACTTTGGTGTGTTTGGGAGTGAGAATGGCTATTTGTCTTTGCGCCCCTGTGATTTGCTGGAAACCAGTTAAGGGTGTCCTCTACTTTCTGCTCAAAGGCAGCGGGAGTACTAGATGTTCCCGCACGCGCACACACCTGTGACTTTTGTAAGGACAAGCAGTCAATATAATGGATGGATGGAATTTGGGGGAAAAGTTTACCTTGTTGGTTTTTCATTATCAGTGAGGCGAGCCGATTTAATCGCCACAGAGACATTTTAGACGAGCGACTGCAGCCTGGCGCATTTGAAAAAGGGCGCATTGCGCCGCTGTAGGTGTGAACACAGTTGTCTGCTTGTTTCAGTGTTTCCTCTTGTTTCTCAGCAGCTCTTCTCATTCCATTTGAATGTGCTCATGAAGGGTAACACAGAGTTTTTAAAATGACAGAATGAGAAACTGATCTGTTCAAAGCATGCAGAATACGCTTTTAAGGAACCGCAAGCAGAGCTCCAATGAATGATCATAAGATGACGAGGGAGACCATAGCTGAACGCTGTGATGTGTGCACTTGAAGACCACCTTCCAACCTTACAAGACAAGTGTTTTAATTCCCCATGTAACTTTTTTAGTTACGTTGACATCAAAATAAGATGTTAGTATCACATAATGCAATTTTACACTTCGACAATAATGGCAAAGTATTACAATTATTGTTGTTCTCTATCGTTATGATGTTGTATTGTTTATTGTTCGAGAACGATTCCTACCTGTGGCCACAAGGAACTGCTCTTTTTTCATCATCCAGGCATCATTGTTGACATTTTCAGGGAAAGCCAGAAGGAATATGTAAAATTTGCTGCAAAATGAGGTTTGAGGGAAATAATTAGCCCCCTGTGGAGAGGTGGTGTACTTAGAATCTAGCACGTTCTTGTCTTTCATCTGTCAAAACAAACAATGCATCTGCAAATGAGCGCCGATACGGACAGAGCACCCCATTCTCCCTGGATCTTTGGAAAGAATTCTTTGTCCCTCAGGGAGATTAGACAAGAGGGAGGGTTGGTGTTAAGCCCAAACACAACTCTCCTTTTATCTCTTATCTCCAACCTTTAGTTGCTCGCTCTCGTTATCCTTTCTTGTCCTTTCATGAACACCTTTCTTCTTTGTTGTGACCTCACTAATCTGGCAGATTCATTTATTTTTTTCCTTTCTAGTCTTTTTTTCGCCATTTGCAACTTTTTATTGGCCAAATCTGAATGTCAAGTCTAAGAGCTACCTTAGCGCTGGTATGTGGGTGGTTGGGACGTTGAATAATGAACAAAGGGGCAAAAAGAACATTGAAGATGTGACCGGTCTCCCTGTGTTAATGCACAAACAGTCAATGGTCAAAGTGGTGGTTAGCTCGTCTGCCTCACAATTCCTCAGTTTTGAATTTGAGTCCCCGCCTTGGCCACTCTCTGTGGGGTTTGCATGTACTGTATTCCTAGTCCTTCGTTCGGGTGCAACAGCTTCCTCCGATTTTTATACTTTTGAAATAATGTATTTGCTCAAATTAAGTTTAATCTTAGTTCTTTATTATTATGTAATTTTTATTGTGTGTTATTATTAGGACTGGCAGGAAAAAAAAAATCAGCTAACTCAGCTAAAGATCTTGCTGCACCAATCTTTCCATGATGTTGAGAAGACTCCGGATGTCAGTACAGTAAGGCTGGGCAATAATATAGATATAGTGATATACAGTGATCCCTCCTACTTCGCGGTCTCAGATATCGCGGTCTCAGTACTTTGCGTTTTTTTCCAGGAAAATCAAAAATATTTCAAAATAAAAAATTATTTAAAAATGTGCAAAAATGTACAAAAAATGAAAAAAGCAAAACAGTACATTAAACAGGACTGTATTAATCAAATAACGAAGTAATATTAGTTTATAATTATGTTAAGAATTCTTCACGCGTTAGATTTCGTGACGTTTTTTTAAATCTTATTTGAAATGTATGCTTTTAATTTGTCGGATCACGTTGCATTTCCGTTTCCTGTTTTACGTTCCCTGTGCGTAATTCGACTCGTTACGGTCACGTAGTGAATGACAACGTAAACTCATATTTATAGTTTATTAAAATTTATGTTGATAATGCACGCTACTGCCTATGTTTAGTAAGCAATGAGCGTTTATTCTGTTTATGTGTTCGTTTGTGTAGCGGTTGCACTTTATCGTTAGTAGTTGTTGCTAAACCGCTAATGTCGGCTAAAAATACAGTAAATTCGTAGATTAAGTGTTTATATGTTAGTTGACTGAATTTAAGATTGTTGTTGATTTATTATTCAACCGATACTACATGATACACCATAAATGAGCCAAAATAAAGGTGAAGTTCAACATGATGACTTGCGTACTCTTTCACTGGAGTCTTGGTGCAGATAACCAGTCCTGAGAACAAATTCTCAACAAACTAAGTTATATTAGTTATTTTTTGAATATACAATAAGGATAATGTAATGTTAAATAATAGGAGAAAGGAAATAAAATAGGCAAAAAATACAAAAAAAAAAGATTGTTTATGTTTACTGTGGCTATATTGGGCCGTACATAGAAATCTAGGAACTGATACCCTACTTCGCGGATTTCAGACTTCGCAGGGGGCTGACAGCCCCCATTAACCGCGAAGTAGGGGAATCACTGTATTTACGTTCTGAGCATATTACAGAGTAGATTGAGTGAAAGAAACTTTATACATATGAGAAAGATTCAAAATATCATATACTGTGTGCAGGGTTTGTAAGGTGCTTGTGTGCACGTGGTAGGAGGCAGATTAGTGCGTGAGGGATTTGTTCAGAATCCGGATGGCCTGTGGGTAGAAGCTGTTTGCCAGCCTGGCAGTCCTGGCCCCCAGGCTCCTGTAGCATCTGCCTGATGGCAGCAGTTCAAACAGGTTGTGTTGTGGGTGAGTAATGTCTCTGATGAGGTTGTTTGTCCTCCGCAGCAGCCTGGTGTGGTAAATATCCTGCAGTGAGGGGAAGGCTGCTCCACAGATGCACTGTGAGGTCTTGATTACATGCTGCAGAGCCTTCCCATCTTGTGCTGTGCAGTTGCCGTACCAGACCTTGACTTCCACATGAACATTTGCGATAATGTTACAATTTCTGATTTTCTAGCCATACTGTATGCAGCAATAGCGAGCTAATTTCCAATCAGACTATGTTCCAACACTCCACTCTACAGAAAACAAATGGCCAAAATGAGTTTTTGCCTTGAAGCGCAAAATGTTTGGACCGCCCGAGTGCACATACCATGATTCACTATTGCCCCCTTAGGAAAAGATTGGTCTCATGAGGCAATGGACCATCCATCCATGCATCCATTTTCCATAGGGCTTGTCCTCATTAGATTTATGGGTGAGCTGGAAGCTAACAATGAGCGGGAGGTGGGTCAGACTGGTCACTGATCAATCGCAGACAGTGAACCAGTACTTTAAGAGCATAAAATGGCATAAAATGACAAATTACTGAGCTCGTTTCTTCAATTTTGAAAGTCCTGTATGCCCTCTCCCTAGAGTTTGCCTGTGTCCTTACCTGGGCATCAGAGGTAGCAGTCAGGTTCGTATTCCCAACAAGGCATTAACTCCTGGGCTCCGGTGGCCACCGGAGCATGTGAATGGGGTCACGGCTGAGAGACGAGCGCAGGGCTGCCATCCGTGAATGGCTAAGAGAGGGATGACAAGACCTGAGGCTGTCTCCTTTGCATCAGCAATATCCAAAGGCCGCCAGTGCAATCTGCTTGCTGATTGGTCATCTTATTATTATTATTAATATGCTGCCTCAAAACAGAATATCCAACCACCCACTTTTAAATGGGACACATTATGTTTGGCCCAGCGGGATTGAATAAGACACACTGTTAATTATCTTATTTACCTGCACTCTGTTCCTGCTTCTTTGCACAGAACCATTTACTTGCCTAAACGGGCAGCAGACTATTTTGAGTTCCAGGGCTTGATTCTCTGGCTGCAGCGTTCACTCCACTTTGGGGATTAAGATTCGCAAAGCCTCTCTCTCAACTACATCCCTCTTGCCTGCCTGCTTGTCTGCGTCTCCCCACTGCAGACTCAGGTGGCTTTGCTATTTACTTCGGTTATTTATCACTCGACAGAAGTGACGAAGAGGTTTGCAGGGTAAGGTAAGCAGACAGACCGACAGACAGGCAGGCAGGCAGGCGAGTGAGTGAGGGAGGAGTCAAGTTGACATGCTGCCAAGTTGAAAGTAAAAAACGCTCTGCCTCAAAGCAATCGGATTGCATTGCTCACAACACTCACAACTTCATTTGATGAACTCTTTGTTATTTGCAAGCGGTTATTAGTTGGTACTTCCTATCTATAGCTTTTGAATTGTCACCCTCATTCATTTTATATAGGCTTACCCCCATTGCAGGACATTTACCACACTATTGTTCTGCGGAGGGTACGCAAGCTCATCAAGGACAAGACACACCCACAAAACAATCTATTCGAGCTGCTGCCATCAGGTAGATGCTACAAGAGCCCGAGGGCCAGGACTGCCAGACTGGCAAACAGCTTCTACCCACAAGCCATTCGAATTGTCAACAAATCTCTCACGCATTAATCTGTCTACATGCTTTAAGAATATTTTGCACCACATGATATTTGCACTATATTATTATCACCATTGTTTCTGTAGTTAATTGATTGTTTATTGTATTATTGTTTATGTTATTTATCTCTTTCTTTTTTGCTTGAACATGGAATGTAGTCTGCTGCTCGGAGAGTAAACAAATAAGAATTTCATTGTGTAGTATAATAATACTATATATGTGATAATAAAAACTTACGAATCTTGAATCTTTGTCCTCATTCGGATCAGGTGTAACTGAAGCCTATACCCTAGTTAACTTTGATTAAAAAATTGCAATAATCACATAGACACCCAGCCATTGACACAATGCATTCACTCCAATTTTGAGCAGGGGTGGGTCTTAATTGTATTGTTTGAATTTATTATCTTTATTTCCTCTGTTTGTTTTGTTTTTGTTTGTTTTTTAATATTTCATTGTTTATTTACTGTATATTTACTATACAGTTGTGCTTTTTTTCTTATTAAAAACAAAAATACTGGCATGCGCCTTGTGGGCTCAAATGACTCAATGGCAATTCAATTCATTTCAGTGGAGAAAATTGATATGATTAAAATGGAAATTTTGTCGTGGGACAAAATAAACATGTAAGTTATCCTGTACTCTCCCATAAACCTAGAGTATGCCTGCCCTTGTATCATTAACGCCCGCCATACTGGCAATGAACATCAGATACCAGTATATTCAATTGAACGATATAAGGAGTGACAGACGGATCGACACACAGCCATGGTGCCGTTTTCTGACAGGTTTGCAAGAAGATCTAATGTGTCCAAAATGGTTCCTACTCGTATGCTATCTTCATCGCCCTACACAAACATATGACAATGTGTGACTCAATGGTCTTAAGTAGAGCCAACTGGATAAGTGTGCCACAAAATGCCATAGATAAGAAATCCAAGCATGAGAAAGGTAACGGCGATGCAATGGCTGAGCTCAAGTCGCATAATCTATGTAATTATCCGTGTCAAAGCCCCAGTCAAACAAAGCAATGCCCCCGAGCGGCTCCTGCTCTGATTCTGAGCGCCCACTTAAAAAAATAAAAATAAAACAATCACTACATGATAAAATGCTGTATTATTAGATAGCGGACCAGAATTGCTATCATAAATTGTCCTGCTTTTGTATGTGTGTGTGTGTGTGTGTGTGTGTGTTTTCTCACCTCACTGGAGAGATCTGAACTTGCAGTAGTTGCTTGTATGTCATTTCACGGGCACTAAAAACTATAACAGAAGTGTTTTACCTTCAACAGGGTCCTGGCTTATTGCTAAAAGAGAATCTGAGCAAACAACCACTGCGTTTACGCCGCGAAGCTTACGCGCTACTTTAACCTTTCAACATTTTACACCCATCTGATCTCACTTTCTTATGCAGTGGAGCCCATAAGGAATAGCACTCTATGTTCTTGGACGCCGGCTCACCATTTGTTTGTCATTTATGGAGGCGAGGAGCTGCCGATGTGAAGAAACATTTTTGACTGTCAAATGCGTTTGAACGTTCTTGTGAATTCTTCTGCAGAGGTGGGCAGTTTGTCAGCATAGATAGACTGTCGGTCCATCACTAACAAATCAGCGCTTAATGACAAAAACAATTTAAAAATAACATACTAAGAACAACGAATGAAGAGAACACTTCAATTGACATACTGTGATTGACGGAACAATAGATTTGGTCCAACATTTTAATCCAGCGTTGTAATCGTCACCGCCTGTGCCACATATCACATTTTGGGGACGGTTTGTCACTTCACACAGTTAAATCTTCCGAATTTCCAAGAAAGGTATAAACTGTCATAAACGAGTGAGTGTGGATGTGTAAACAAAGTCTACAGTATAGGTATTAGACATGCTTCCAGGAATGACTGGCTGAGTGCTAAAGAATTAGTTAGCAGCAGCTACTATCACGGGAGAAAGTATCTTTAATGTGAGCAACTCTTTTTTTTCCTCATTGAGAGCGGCCAGCATGGCTCTGGGAACTTCAATGTTTGTGCTACGTTTCAGAGTCATGGTTTCATGAACTGAAATGCAAACTGTTCAGTACACAATCTTGCTCAGTGTATTCATTGCACAAACCTAAAATAAATAGCAACGCTTAGGATTGTGTAGTGAGAGATGTTTTTTCTTCTTTTTTTAATATGATATTAACAAAGAAATGTGTGATGCTTTAAGTAACCAACTGGCAACATCGCGAAGAGACAATTCATTGTGATTGTCTCTTGGCTGGGAAATGCAAGATAGAGGTTTTTGAATTCTGTAAAAAAGGCTTTACAGTATTTAGTAAATTAAGATCAGCCAAACCTTGCTTTTTACTTGTAGTGTATATGACAGATCACATGGCCAAATGTTTGTGTGTGATTTTTATGTACCCGTCACTTATAATGATTGCTAATTATTGCTTGTGCATGCAATTTATTTTGACTTTTACACTCATCTACTTAATGTGGATAATTGAAGTGAAGGCTGTGAAGTTTAGCTTGCTTTTTGTTTTAACATCAAGCTGTAGATAATACTGTTTGATTATGATTGTTTTCAAAGGTGAAACTTTTTATTTTTCAAATACATTTTTGGACCAATGATGACAGGTGACCAGCAACAACATCTAAAATGCCCAATGGAAGAGACGTTCGCACATCTGCCTCACAGTTCGCGAGTTAAATTCCAGCTGGCTCAAGCCTTCCTGTGCGCTTCCTGCATATAGAAAATAGATGGATGGATAAATGTTAAAGTAGATATAATACATATATAATAATGAATGCATGCGCAAGTCAAAATGCTGTGGCAAGGCGTTTTTGTTGTCTGCTTTATGGTAAGGGTCGCACAAATGCTGGATTAAAGTTCAACCATGTCAATGGTTTTTCAGTAGAGACTGCTTTTTGAGTGTCTTGTTCCAAACCTGAAGCCAGAGCAACAGATTGGTCAGTGGTTGTCGCAGAGACCTGGTGCACAAGCTTGCTTGGTTGGTAAAGCTGGACATGAATTATCAGTTAGTTGTGATGATACATACACGTTCGCCGGATGTGGTCGTATTGTGTGGCCACAAATATAATTTGTTCTACAGGAATGCATTCCATTCAAATTTATCTTTGGTAAATTGTATAATGTTAACAACTTACCCCGGATGAATGCTGCTGTTGCTATTCCACCACACACACTCCTCCAAGCATGTACTGCTGCTGTATCTGAATCCAATTCCCATTTTGATGGATTGGGAAACAAATTGACAATGTCATATTTCATATCACAGAAACGTGTACTGAGGGTAGGAGTAGGCCTGCAGTCTAACAAGGAGAGACCAGTGTGATTGTGTGTGTGTCTTAAACTAGATACATTTCGTATGTGTGCATGAAAGCAAACAAGCAAGCCGAACATGTCACGGTGCATTAGAAAGTGGCGGCGCTGACTAAGTGCGCCATGTCAATTTGTGATTGGACGAGCCGGAAGTGGTGTGCGTTAAGATGGCAGTGATCAGTGCAATTAAAGTGCCATATGTCAAGTGGCAAAGCCTCTGCATTTCAAATGCTGCTGCATACTCATTACAGTCACCACTACTATGACAAATATAAGAGAGGATCTGAGGAAACGCGATCAGCAGGGATGATGCTCGGACACTTTCCACGGGAATTAACAGAAATGCGCTCAGGGAATTAGTGGGCATAGGGTGTACAGTACATTTACATAACTGTTGTTGGTAGGAAGGTTCTATGGTAGGCAGGTGCTGTTGTATGTTTTTTTTTTTTTTTTTTTTTAAAGAATAAGAAAGTCGGTTGGAGCCCATCCCACCTGACTTTGGGACTTTGGGTGACGGGATGTACTGAGGACTGCCAACCAGCCAGTCAAAAATACAGTGGACACAGAAACAGAAACACATGAAACAGTGAAATTTAATTAGAAGCAGGTTTATAAATGTTTATGGTGTGACAAGGTAGTGCCAAAGAAATTATGTAATGTTATTTGGCCTAATTACAAACACAACAAATTGGAAACAATAAAGGAGGATAAGATAATAATTTAAAACAAATCTGAGTGGATAGATTAATTTTACATATGCAAGTCTGTGGGGTAAACATAGCGTAAGAAAAAAAAAAATCAGTGACACCTATGGACAATTAAGTCTTCAACGAGCCAAGCCAATGTTTTTGGAATGTGGACAAGTATCCAGAGAAAGTCCTCAAAAGCACAGGGAGAACTTTCAAACTCCACGTAGGAAGGCCCCATGCTTAGGACCCAAACACTTCTTTGCTGTTATTTTGAGGATATACAGCAATAAACAATGTATTACTGTATTTACATCAGTATAGATAGATAGATAGATAGATAGATAGATAGATAGATAGATAGATAGATAGATAGATAGATAGATAGATAGATAGATAGATAGATAGATAGATAGATAGATAGATAGATAGATAGATTAAAAATAACAACAAAGAGCGTGTACGCTTTTCTAAATGGTCATCGACTGTCCTCTAGCGGTCAAATTTATAACTCCACCTGGAAATTCAGTCCATAGATCGAGGAAAGAGTTCCTTATGACATATACATGTCGTGTGAGTGTGAATAATTGTTTATCTCTGAGTGTCATGCGATTGGCTGGTAACCAGTTCAGGATGTACCCACCCAATTGCCTGAAGACAGCTGGAATAGGCTCCGGCACGCCTGCGACCCTAATGAGATTAAGGGCTAAGGAAAGGTACAGTATGTATGTTTAGGCATATTAAAATATAGTACAATGTGTATAATAAACTTTTAAAAAGCTAAAATAAACATTAAAATTCTAATATAGCTCCAAAAATTATATTTGAGCTGTTTTCCCCTCTGCCAAGGCTGAATTTGCTAGCGTAAAGAAATAATTAAAAAAAATAAATTAAACGTGCACTGGTAATTGTAATGTACAGACTCAATGTTTCAATTCAGATGCTTTATTTACTGTTTATTTTTTCAGTGAAAAAAAATACATGAATGTTTGACAGGTTAAACAAGTGTCATTTTCAAACCTCAATATTAAGGAAGATTGCATCAGGAAAATCAGGAAAACAGATTTTATTTCACTTTTTTCTTTCTGTAAATGTCACTTAAAAAAAAGCAAACAGGGACAGTATATCTAAAAGACTGTTATTAAGGGGATTAATAGAGAAAAACATTCACGGCAGTGATGCTTTCAATCAAATCTCAAGGAGTGTTCAACTGATTCCAGATTTTCACTTTTCATGGATGGACTTTGTTCTTTCATTAATAGTTAGTAGATCCCACTGTACATGGGATGGCTCACTGGAGATGAACAGTCTGATAATATCAGAAGAGGTTGTCAATTGTAGGGTACATTAACACAACATTGGCAATCAAAAAATGGGGAATACATTGCACCATTTTACAAAACGGTGGGAGTGTGGTCTGAGTTATTTATTTGAGATGCGTGATAGGGGATAACAAACACTGTCTTTTTGCACCATACTATACAGGACAATAAGGGCGAACAAATAAACCATCATAAAAGTCACTTCCAAAGCAGAGTGAAAGGGACAAGCTAATAACATTTTATAAAACATCCACTGAGTTCTTCTATATTGGAATGTGTTTTCACTGCAAGTGTGTTTTGGACCTCGGAGCGAACACCTAAAATGAAAAAAAAATCTTTCTTGGTTGTTAGTTGGAATTGGTAAATTGGAACATTAAGGGAGCGCAGCATGATTAACCGTTGAGCAGGATTTTGACCATGTTTGGATCATTTCCTTCTGCATCATTTTCAGCACACTCCTGGTAGTATGATAATAAAGTGGTTGTGCCTTCTTGAACTTTGAGATGTTGTCATTTTATGGTTGAAATTCCCGCTCCCTAGTACCTTCTCGTACCTGCTTTCCCTATGATGTCAATATCAAAGGATTGGACAAAATACCCCACAAAGGTTAAAGCAGTTCATGTGCAACAAGGGTTCATTTAGTTGACTCCTTATCAGATCTCTAACCTCCAGTGTAGGCAGATGGGAAGGCGGGCAGAAAAAGTGTTTGGAATTTTCACTCACACAGGCACTTAAGAGAATCCGAAAATAATTACAATAATAATATAACACCACTATTTTCCCATAAAGGCACCACAAACAACTTGACAGACAACTCACAAATATACATCTTTGGGACAAGAACAATAACAAATCTCCCCCTTCCACACATACACACTAGTTGTACAATACAGCACATATTTATTTTTTGTAATTACTGTTTATCAAAGTGCCTAGAGCCCATCATTTATTCATAATTTGGAATTATGACGAGAGAAACCATGTAGAAAAACAACTTACATTTGTGATTAAAATGTGTCAGATTCTATTCATGATTTAATGACATGACACGTGACACGATAAGAAGCGCTTGCATGAAGATTGTGAAAATATACCACTTATGAAGGAGAATACACATTTTCACAATTAGCGATCAGCAAATACATTCAAATGATTGCATTACATCAATGAAAGCGCAACCATAATGAGCTGTCATGCTCACTTCAACAAAAAAAATCATTTTTACATCGATAAATCCCTGCAATAAATTCATATTCATATCTACATTTTTCTCTATATATAACCATAGGTTATTCCATGTAGATGATGCATGTATGTATGGGATGTACTGTAGCGTCTTTTAGGGTTAGGTCCTTGAGCTAATCCTGTGTTTTAATTGGCCAGTCTAAATTTGTGGGGTGAGTTTTAACAAAAAATGTATTCATTTTTTTACTTGCTGAGCAACACAGTGGAATATGGTTACCTTATGGTGTGGTCGAATCTTAGGTCTTACGGTTCCTCACACATTCCCCAAAACACGAATGTGAGGTTTATTGAGGACTAACGTTTTAGGAATGAGAGAGTTCTTGTCAATTGTACTGTCTATGAGACCCACAATTGGCCAGCGACAGAGTCAGAATTGAGCCTACCTCTTGGTAAAAATGAACAAGGCTAACGCTAAGGTACCAATAAAAGTTAACAATTCCTACTGAAAAAGAATGGACGAAAGTGCATTGTTTTATACGTATGAATTGACAGAGTGTAACGAAATCAACGGGAACTATGCTTTGATTTTCACTGAGACCATCTGCAGGGATGATTCCTGAATTTTTGTTTTTCGGGGCTTAAAAGGGTGGCTTGACATATACATAGAGGGCCTGAGAAAATAATTTTTCAATATATGTTCACACTATCAAATATGATGTTGGATGTGCTTAACTGAGGGCTACACAGATTTCTGATGAGGATATAGCAACCCCCACCCCATTTGCAATGGCACAGTTGCTGCATCATCACATTAAATCAGCACCTAAAATCACCAAATGTAATTAGACACTTTGCACACATACACACATACACACAGGTGTGTACACACGACGCACACAAAGCCCAAAAGTGTACCAATAGCTCAGACACACACATTTGTTAAAAAAACCTGTTTAAAAAAAAAAAAAAACAGTCACAGAATTGGCAATGTCATGGATTAATGAAAATGTATAATGCGTGTAAATTGATGGATGTTATCATGATAAGAGGTATCCACATAGCTTAGCTATGTAGGTTGTCACATGAATATTTAAAAAAAAATGTAGCTAAGAATGAACAGTCAGCACACTCCTTTCCACAAGGAAAGGTCTTGCTCAGTAAGTAAGAACACAAGTGAGGTGATGAGACGGCAGCGCTGGTAATCTAACACCGAGGGATGAGGCCCTTCTTGTAGGCAACCACGCCAGCCAGGGTGGCCGCAGAGAGAAAGCCCGACACTTTCGCAAACTTGACAAGGCCACCGACGGAAGGCAAGTTACGTTCCCAGAAAGTGGTGATGAAGGGGAGTGCCGGCACGTCCTGTTGGATTGGAGAAGAGGCGGGGCTTTAGTCACATGCGACTTAAAGCATGTATTGTAAAAATCCAAGAAGACTCTGCTCACCTCGGACTCCGGTTCCGGCTGCCAGATTTGGCTGCGGTGGATTTTTCCCATCGTGCACAAAATCTGCAGCATAGGAAATCGTGTTTTAGGGGAAGTGGATACTTGAAAACATCAACAAACGTATCCTATTTTTCTTTTGCTTCTATTCATTTAAAATAATAGTATATGATAATAGTCACAGAAAAAAAGCTTTCTTTCCTCCTTGCCAGTCTCTTTCAGCCACTCATGTGTGATTGACTCATGACAAAAAAAAAAACAAAAAAAAACATTAGTAGTACTGTTCTCAACCGACTGGCCAGGCAATCTGTCAATCACTTCAAGAGGCACTCCTACAAGATGATGGCACCAATGAGTGGTTTGCAACTTCTGTCCTCATTGGTTGATTGTTGCACCACGAGCCAATCACGTGTCTTGTAGGAGTGCCCTTTGAGCTGATTGACAGATTGGCCAGTCAGCTGAGAAAAGTATGACTTTCTCTTTAATTTGCCATTGCAGAGGAAGTTTGCTGAGCCGATCACACAAGAGGTGGGAAGAAAGCTTTGGGATTCTATTTTTATTTTAACTCTGCTTTTTAATCATGTTTGGTCAGCCACTTGCTTCAATGTAGTTTGCCAATCTAACGCCTACTCGTAGGGCAACTGTGGCTCACCGTGACCCCAACTACATACAGCCAAGACATGGAAAACAGAAGGGATAGCAGTACTGTACAGTCACTGTATAAGTTTTAATAGGATAAGATTTAAGTAAATAAGTGTGCTGCAGTAATATTTGTCTTAAATATGTAAAGTATAAATACTTTTCACGTTTGAAAAATTCAGGAACCCGCTACACGTGCGTGAAAAATTCTGGGGAATGTTACTTTGCGTTTTTTCACTTATCGTGGGGGGTTTCGGTCCCTACTTAACCATGAAAAACGAGGGATTAATGTAATGAGTTGTAAAGTCACGGAGCAATACTTCCATCCATCCATCCATCCATCCATCCATCCATCCATCCATCCATCCATCCATCCATCCATTGTCTGATGTTGCTTATCCTCAATAGGGTCGCAGGCTTGCTGCTGCCTATCCCAGCAGTCTTTAGGCCGTAGGCGACGAGCAACCAGTTACGCGCCCAATCACACCTAAGGACAATTTAGAGTGTCCAATACACCTGCCATGCATGTTTTTTGGAATGTGAGAGGAAGCTGGAGTGCCCAAATAGAACCCACACGGGCTTGGGGAGAACCTGCAAACTCCACACAGGAAGGTTAGAGCGAACTGGATTTGAACTCGGGACTTTGAACTGTGAGACAGACGTGCTAACCACTCTTCCACTGAACCGGATGGAACAATACTTCAAGTAGCAAAAAGTAACGAAACAATTTCAGGTAATGTAAGTTAATACAATATAAGGTAATGTGATGCAATGTCACGCAGCGTTATGTAAAATAATGGTAATAAAGGTAATATAATGTCACCTAACAAATAATGTCGGTAATATTTGTAAATATACAGTACTTCAATTAGAAAGGTTTTATACCGACCTACATAAACTAGAGTTAGACAATATGGTTAGCACAAGGTCAAAGGAAGACAAGTTAAAAAATAAAAACAAATATTTCCTACCATTTTTCTCAAAAATATTAGTTGAATTCTGAAATGTGGCATTCACTGCATGGTCGTTTTCCTGCTACAGTATGTACTCTTCTATCCCTCCACCAATATTGATCAAATGTGGTATTTTCAATGCACCAAGGCAGTTTGTTCCCTTTTACAATAAACTATTTGTGTCACAAATGTATTGATGTGATAAGCGTTCATTCGAAATGCAAACAGTATTTGTAGAAGAATGACCTGAGACACTCTGTTCTAGCAGTGTCAAGAAACATTAAAACACATGCTTGAATTTTGTATCGATGACTAAAGAGGCAAAAAGACAATCAAAAAGAGAATTGCAGCGCAAGAGAATTCTATTTCAACAACGTCTGTTAAGTACTATAAGGATGTTGTGTATTAACCTTGAAAGGTTTCTTTTATGGGATGTTGGAGGGACACATGAGACGGGGATGCGTTCACAAGTGACTTTCAGGTTCCAGTATTCCAGCATCAAAGTGAATTAAGGTATGGCAGGAGTCTTCCAATCAGGCACACGAAGCCAGGATGATCCCCGCTGATAGCGAGGGAGTGCCAGCCAATCTTGTTACATAGGCTATCGCATGATGCTAATGATGTTAGCATTGCACCGGGTGCTCAGCAGTAGCCAGGAGAAAGGAGATTCTGTCAAGTATATTTTTGGTCTCATTGAGAATTAGGACTAATATGTGCATTAAGAAAGGAATCATTTGTTTCAGATGATGGATTACATTTGTCTGGATACTAGGACGGTAATATTGTAAACACCACAGCTGTATGTAAGTCAGTCTTCTGTGTGATTTTGTGCCGGAAGGTAACTACGCTGTATTTTTTTGACTTTTATAAATTCCTGTGTTGATTTATATAAAGCATTTGTGATAGCTTACCAGGTACTGGTCACATAAATTACACTTCCACCACAATGGAAATTTTGGCTGCTGGCAAATGAAAACAGAGACCAAAACGGGAGTATTTTTGAAGAAATCTCATAATTGATAATTTTGTTAACATGATCTCTATTTATCATTCATGCGAAGGTTTATCCATCGACTTGCGGACCTTTCTGCTAGAGCGGGTCACAGATACTGAGCTCAAGATGTATATGTATAAAACAAGCATATATATATCCAGCTTTTCTGATATTTTGTGTGTGGTCTGACCTCTCTGGCTGCCCTTTCTCCCGCCTGGACAGCGCCTTCCATGTAGCCGCTCCACTCAGTGGCGGTTTCGGTGCCTGCAAAGTACAACCTGCCCACCGGCTCTCTCAGCACCCTGTAAGGAAGTGATTGGGAGGCTTTAATAGCTGTTTATCACGGACACATCTGGTTTATCAACCGTACTTACCTTCCGAACTGGGTAAGGATGCCTGGAGGGAAATAGGTGGTGTAGCATCCTCCCGAGTACTCCTCTTCACACCAGTTCTTCTCCTCGTAGTGGATCGCCTGATGCACACATTAATGCGTTCCGTTTACTGAGCTCCTGAATAGTGGGTGCTAAATTACATCTTCAGTCTCATTTTTAAGACTGCGCACTGCCGATAAGTGTGCTTTGTGTGATTTAGTAGACTTTGGAACATAGTGAGTACTTCATCTAAAATTTAAATGAGAGTAATGTGTTGCTTTGTAATAATCAAGCTTGGTATTCTCTCAATCATCTTTATGATGCGGCTTTTGTTTCATGACAGGAATGACTTTTAGTTCACAGCTGTACATCTTCACAACGTGTTTTTTTTTGGTGACATTTTTTGGACTTTTTTTGTGTTTCATCGAAGATAAAACATTGAAAAAAAACACTACAGAGCTGAAATTTCAGGTGGAATGTCAAAAGGAAGCCAAAATTCAAAAGAAATGAATGTTATTGAATGTGGATGTTTTCAGCTCATACACTAGTCTGCAGGGCTTATAAAACTTTGAATTTTGACACTGTCAAAACTGAGCATGTATAAATAACTTCTGTTGTTATGACTTATTGACATATTCAATGCTCGAACTATGTCATATGAAATGATCCAAATATATTTTATTTACATATGTATATACACAACAGTTAGTTTTGCTATTAGCATAAATATGCTATTTTTGTTGATGAAGGGGGCTATGTGTTTTTTTTTTTTTTTATCTAGATATGTATAGATAGGTCTGATGCCACTGAACATTTTGAGCAGTTGGAAAAAAAAAATTCACAAGTGCCTTTGTTATGACACCTCAAAAGCAGAGGCATTTTTTGTCCAAACATGGTGATGTGTCGTGTTGAGTGATAAACTGTCCTTGTCAAAAAGTGGGCATGCATATACCAATTATGTTGCAATGAATTATTGACATATTCAATGCTCTATGTCATATAAAATGATCCACAAATATTTAGTTTTTATATATATAAGTACAACATCGTTAGATTTTCTATTAGCAAAATTCTGCTATTGCTGTCCATAAAAGGGATATCCGTTACTCTTTTTTTTTTTAACTTGATATGTGATGACACTGAGCTTTTTGAGTGGTTGAAAGGCAAAATATATTCATAAATGGTTTTGTTATGGCACCTCAAAAGCAGTGACATTTTTTCGAAGAAAAATAAAACGTGTACTATGTTTTACACAAGCCCCCGAGGGTTAAATGAACGTTTAATGTGTTTGAGGGCCTTAGGATTTGAAAGTCCTTCCAAACCTTTGACTGACATTGTAAATATTTAAATTGGCTATTTTGCAAATATGCATTTCACATGAAGAGAAATAGGGCTTAATTCAAGAGAACTGCTGATTGCATGATCCAGATGCAATAAAATGATAACAAAATGGATGGCATTTTTGGTTTGTATATTATATTCAAGAACTCTCAAGAAAGTTTTATCTTTATTTCTTTAATAGGAGAGTTACTTAAAATACACTTTATTATAATTTTATTGTACGCATTGTTTAGATGTCATTTTAGATGTCAAAACATTTGTGTGGCCCCGTGTGTTTTTTCTTCATCCCAAAGGCAGATAGTCAAAATGTCTCTTTGAAAATTAAAGGTTGCTGACATCTGCCATAGACCGTAAATCCTAATTTTTGACAAAATTCTAAACTCACATGCAGAGCTTCCTCAGTGCCCATCACTCTGGAGAAACTCTCACAGATCCTTTTGAACCTAAACACAAGACAACGCTTTCGTCATGCAAGTGAAAGTGTTATACATGTTTGTTTGATTTTTTTGTTTTTGTTTTTTGACTATACCTCTCTTCTTTGGTGAGCCCGCAAAATCTTCTGCATTTGCGGGCCAGGATAAATCTACCGGAGGGGGAAAAAATATATATCTAGAATGAATTAGTTTTACAGTGGTGTATGAATATATTGTTACATGGCACAAAATGGTATCTGCGTTATGCCTGTGTATTCTGTACACATTTACTGTGCGCTGCTCTAGCGGCTTCTACTCGTCAATTTTTGCCTTAATCCTGAATTGTAGGTCTAGTCTGGAAGCTACATTGTAGTCCTTTTTAATGATCATTTCATTATTATTTTTGATTAATCTGAATGCTTCTATTCACCCCATAATGGCTGGAACGCTGCCATCAGGCTTTGTGTCATCCAGTGTCAGGCCAATGGGTGCCCCTTCCTCCTCGATCACCATGCTGCCACATAAACCTGAAGAAATCAAACCTCCGTAATAGATCGAGAAAAAAAGGAAAACGAAGCAAATGACAAGTTCCCTCCCCTTGACTCAGTTACCTTTTTTCCTCCAGAAGTTTTCTTTGTAGTACACCATGCACTTGATGACTGAGCCCATAGGGACACGAGTGATTAGCTGGTTCCTCAGTGGGGGCAGCTCGGGGTTAAAGTGCATCTTTAGGTTGAGAACAGGAGGGGTGGCCAAAATCACATACTTGGCCTGAGGAAGTCGCAAAAAAAAAAGATATCAGCAAGGGGCAACAGTAGTGCGGACCTGATTTCTATGTGACAGGACAGCAAAGACACATAGTGTAGCTATTGCTCTTTCTGCACGTATGGACGATGTCATTGGGCAGAGTTTACCTATTAATTTGGAAATTATAGCTCAGAATCTGTCTAACTTTGGCAGAATTTATCTTGACGTAATATCACTTTGATTGAGACATCACAAATTCAAACTGTGGCGGAGGTTAGTAGTCAATCAAGCCATACACAGTGTTTTCTCAATTGCTTGCCCAAATGACTTAGAATTGTTGACTGAGGAAGGGCAGCGTTTTGCCACCATACGATGTTCTGTGGAAGAGGTCGGTTACCATGTAGGTCTGTTTACTGGTCGTCTCCACAAGTACTAGCTCGCCACTCTGGTCAATCCTGTAGACGGGAGATTGCAGCTTGACCCGATCGCCCAACTCTTTGGCCATGCAATCGCTGATTTGACCCGATCCGCCCACAAACTTTCGTTCCTAAAGACGATGGAGAGAGCCATCATATAGGGGCTTTCGTGTGTGAATAACATTGGAATCTTTTGAGAATAAAAAGAGGGAAGTCAAATTTGATCACAAATAAATCAATCCAGTATACAGTACTATAGTATTAGATTCTACAGTTTACATGATCAGGACCTTTGGGGCTGATAACAATCATTAATCAGCGAGTTTGAAAATAATGTATATTTACTGGGTATACTTATGTATGATTTATCCCCCCACAAAAACAGAAAAATAATCTCTGCCACTTTGGGACCAAGCAAGGATTGTTAAACCATGGCAAAAGTGCTTTATTTTAAAACTGTTTCAATCACTGTTCAAGAACTCTCCAAATATTAAGTTGAAAGTTCATTCTGGTAACTGGTAACAACTTCAGACAAAGGAACAGATGCAACACCTGACTGTCATTAGAAGACTTAATTCTAATTCAGTTAGTTTACAGCACCAAATATCACAACTAAGGAACTAATGCTACCGCAAATTAAAAGGTGTAATGTTGTCCGGAAAAACATTTACAAATACAATAATATAAAACTTATAATCACTGAAAATTAAGGGTAATTAATGAAGTGAAAGTACTACAAAAAAAGGGACCATAAAGTTGCAGCAGAATATTGGCAAGCTCAAAAATAAACAGGATAAAAAGGGTACACGCGATTGTGTAGACTGTAAAATTAAATTTGCGGACTTAATCAATGATGTAATTGCAAAAAATTATGACGTCATAGTCCATCACCGATTTTGCAAAAAATGCCAAATATCGTCCAATCACAGTCAAGTCGATCAGCTCAGTGTAATATCTATAAAGTATATTTTCTGGGCAGAAAATAAGGAAATAAAATTAAATCCCATCATGTTCTTCAAAAAACCCTGATAAACATTGACTGCGTTTTTTCCACAGCGCTCATTCATAATAATCTCATTGGCTAATTTATAGTGTGCCTATTTGTAAGGCATTTGTCATACCTGTCCTCCATTGGTGGTGGAAAAGATCCTCATTGTTCCTCCCGTCTGCTTGATGTACCACAGGAACCAGAGGGCCGACACCTCGTGGGGTTCGGAGGTCACGTTCACGTTGACAAATAACGTGGCGAAACGGCGGGCGGCACTTCAAACATAAGGTAGGGCCACTTCGTGTTAAATCTGAGTGTTGAATTTGCACATGTCTAATCTGTCGCTGCTCTTGACTTTTTGACCTTTTTTGCGACATCCACTCCAAATGAAAACCCAAACCCCAAAGTTCTAATGTTATTTTTAACCTAAATAAACATTCAAATAAAATGTCCCTACAGTCTACATGCAGACTTAAAATACAAAGGTAACCAATTGAAATGTTACCTGGTCCAGCAGATTTTTTCTATGAGCTGTTGCATGCTCATCTGGTCCCACTCTTCAGCATGGGGGGCTTTCCAGGGGGCTTCTCTGGGGATCTGACAGCAAACAAGAGCAATCGCTCAAAATTGAATATTGAATAGAATCACTTGGAGGCCAATGCGAGTGCACCCAGTGTTTACCTCCTTGCCCATCTCGTCTAAGGTCCTGAATAGATTGTTGAAGTCCAATATGATGATTGGGTTCCATGTGGGCGGGAAGGAGCCTTTGAAGGCGTGAGACTTTCCCTGATGGAGAAAACGGACAGTTTATGTTCGTATCTATTCTCGTACCGTTTCATGCTACATTTCAGTGACATTTTTGGTCATGGTTTGCATTTGGGAGCATGCGTTTGTTTGCGTATGGAGTTTACTTGTGCCAATAACCTTGAACTCAATTGAACTCCACCTTTGGACAAGGAGTGGATTATTGCACTCCCTTTGCCTGTGGACATAAGTGCTGTTTGACACGATAGACTGGTTTTATCATTGATTGTCTGAATGGCGCACACGCACAACACACACACACACACACACACACACACCTGCAAGCAAGCAAGCATGCACGAACACACATATATTATGCAAACTATGACAGTGGAGGTTTTAAGGTCATAAGCCATAAACGCAGAATTTTATCTTTACGTGAGTTGTATTGTATCTATTTCCTTTCCTTTTTCAACGGGCCAAGTTATCAATGGACCATACAACAAATATTTGTTTTCAAATATTGCTACATACGTATGGGTGTTGGTGGGTTAAATATAAATATAGTACAGGATGCAAGCATGTTTATTTTCCCATTCTCTGTTAATCTGGCCGCAAACTTTCTTTTAAAAGGTGCTATGATTTAGCTGGTGCATTAAAATTGCGCTGATGAGAGGTGAGATTCATAGCTGTTAGAGCATTGGAATCAGTCAGATTAAAAATGTCTTATCCAAACATGGTTGTGTTGTATTTGCCATTAAATTCGGAGCTAAAATGCATTTGATTCTTTTTAAATGCATAATATTTGACAAAAAAGAACATTACGCTCAAATATACAAAATGTAATTACACTTCAAACTGATGAGAAAACGTTGAACATCTGAACAAGATACAATTGGTTCAGGGAGCTGATTGGCTGACACAAAAGCTCAGGTTGACGAGGACAGGTGGACATATTCAAACTAACAAAACACTGAAACAAGCGGACCAGAAAATATGAGCAAAGCCCAACCAACAAGTCCAGAAGATGAAAGGAACAGAAAACTCTGATACCACCGCAGAACATACCCAGAACATAAAAGATGTTTGGAATTACATGATGGTTTCTTAAAACTACAAAATAAAAGAAGAAAAAGAAGAAGCAAGAAAAAAAAAAGAAATCCTTTTTTGAAAAGTGATGATCCCAATATTGATTTCAGGTCGTAGAATAACCCATATATGTACATAGGTGTCCAAAAGTATGTGAATAATGACATTACATCGGTGAAATAACACTACACAATGTCTGGCACAGCATGCCTACTTTTATACCTACCTATATTTTAAATGTATAATGAATAATAAATGACAACACATTTAGATGGGCGCAAAAACACGTTTTCTTTCATTTAGCAGTAATTTTTACTTTATGACTCAGATCACAATTGTGCTATTGTCATTGGCTGGACTTTAGATTGTTTCTCAACAGACATGTTAGATAAGAAGCTAACTCGGAAAAGTTCATTCAAGGGAAAGCTTTTCAACTGTTCATATGCGACATTAGTTCCCCATGTAAAGCAAAACCATATACCTTCAAATGTATCTCTTTTATTGCTCTCAAACATTTTTAAATCTAAAACAAAGGAGGTGCATCTTGAAAGCATTCATGTTTCCCTTTTCCACATTTACATTCCAGCCTCAGTGACAAGGTGGAAAAATAATTGTTTACCAATTTATTAAAAATTAAAAGATATTACCTGTATATGAATACTCACTACTGAAAAGGGAAGTCACCCCAACAGTTTTGCTTACAATAATGTGTTGCATACAGCACTGTTTGTCTAAACACTGTATTCTGATTAATATTGAGTATGTGGAATGTAAATTAAGCAAAATTCACCCAATTTTAACCATCTATGAGGCAGCCATTTTGCAACTTGCAGTCGACTGATAAGAACATCACAGTTAATCTGGGCTCAGCTTGCAAACATAACATAATCAAACTAGGAAATCAGGATAGCTGATTGGTCGTTACTAGGAAATCAGGATAGCTGATTGGTCGTTATATGAGCTCTGAGCAACAGCGATGTCCTTTCTCGTCATTATCAAGTGGCAAAATTGCCACCCATTCCGAACGCACTGTTTTAATACCATCTCAAGATAGAAATTTGACAGCACACAAATATGACACATGTCAAAAAGGTGCTCCTGCTATTTGTTAGAATGTTAGAAACGTCTGCTGCCATAGAGACAGTTCATCAGCGTTTCCATGGCAATGGCGGTCAAGCGAATACACAGGAAAGGCGGGTATGTGAGGAGGATGGGCAGAGGATGCACACAAGCATCTGCTTCTACATCAGAGAGCAGCAGCCAATTGCCTTTTCCTCATCTGAAAATATGACAGGGCATATTGCCGGCGTCCTGTAGGTGGCGCTAAGGTAACTATCTCAGAATGCTGTTTGCCACTAAAGACGATCATATTCACAATACTGATTGTCTAAAAGGGTCAATCACAGGGTTCCAACACATTTATAATTTTAACAGTCCATATTTTTCCATAGCCTAATTTCTAGACCGTTTACCTCTTAGAAATCTATGCTCAGTAAATATGTTAATACTTCATACCTTGGCATGTGCTTATTGATGGTTTACCGTGGTTTTTAAAAGTCAAGGTTTCAATAACCACTAATACTGTCTAGCGTCGGTAATGAGCACTTTTTCCCTCTTTTTTCTATTCTCTAATCTAACAAAGGGAGCATTTCAATGAGACGGATTATGATTATCTGCCATGCAAATACACTGTGACATGTGAATGCTCCACAATATTGCGTTTGTCTGTGTGGATTTTATTCCGTATTCTTCACTCAATATTCTTTTCTTGCATAAAAATCAAACTCAAAGTGCTCCACAATATGGATAATATCAATTCTCCACCATTGGTTATGTTGTTAATGAGCACCTTGCACAATATCACAGAGGATAATAATGTGTCTGTACGAATAGCATCTTTAACATAGATTATAATTGTAGTACATTTTAATTTGTGATTGCACTACGATGTAGTGTCTGTATTCCTATTATTGCAGATTGTAAACGGCCTCCCTGCTTAATCTTAACATTTCGTATGGATAGTGTATGGAGAAGAAATTGAAGAGCACAAACAATATGGCAATAAAATGGAGACTGGCACTTAATTATCCAGTGTTTGGTGCAATGGAACCATCTGATATTGTATGAGCAATCGAGCCTACTGTAAAACTATAATAAGGTGATAAAATGCCTAATAAAAAGTCTTCTGGCCAATGGGTGACATGAAAGATTGCAGCGCTGACAGCTGCAGGCCTCAGAAGCCTGCTGATAAAGATAGCAAGCACTGGCCTTTTTGGATTACAATCTGCCAAGGAAAAGCTGATTAGCAATGCAGCCTCGCTAGCAAGGCTAGCCCCTGATTACACAATGGCTATTAGTCCACTGACTTTCCAATAATTGCCTTCCAGGTCACTGGCAGCTCTGAAAGAATGCTACTGCCTTTAAAAAGGCATGTCTTTTGGAATAAATCGGCTATATAAATGAAGAATAACAATAAAGATATTTACAGTATAAAAATATAAGAGGGGATAAAATGTCTATTGTATTTTTACAATAGAGGTTATGATCAATCATGACAAAAAACGTTACTGGAAGATCTGGCGCATTATTATGTTGTATATTGAGTTAATGTTTTATTTAAAAGGGGAGCTTTTTTACTGTAGGTGAATTTCCATTAAATATGAGTTGTGAGGGACTACTTCGCCTATCTGATTAATTAATATTTGGTATTTCAAGCCTAGGCAAAACAGAATGCATTTGTGTATTGTGTCCATCAAACAAAAATAAGCAAAAACTAGATGTATGTTTATCTTGTTTATTTATGTACTTTATGTCACAAACCCTGTGTGGAGTGTAGTACAGTATTATTGTGTGAATAAATGTTGCTGTCTAGGGAATTGGGTTTTTTGTTAACACACATGGAAATCTGTTATTTGTACATGATCCTGTTACATTTGTGTCATTGAGGTTTTGTAACAATAAAAAGACATTTGAAAGAGAGAACAAAAAGCAAAAACTAGACGCTATGTATTTTTTTAATGACACATTTCTGAAAAAAATCTTAACAGTTAGGAATGCATTTACTGTATGAGAATGGGAAATGCACACAAATACTATTTATACTACTACTGCTGTAATTGTTTGTTAAAATAGATCGACATTAATATTTTATCTTATTAAAAAAAGTCAGAACACATTTGTAGACATTTTAACTTACCGGTAAATACGGGAAAAGAGATTATTTTTAATCTACTTTCAGATACATATTAATGTCGAAATCTTTGCATGTTACAGTACAATAATACTTATATTCCAATATGCGATAAAATTGAAAGTGCAACAATTATGTGTGACTTACAAAACACTCGTTATAATGTTCACATGCCGAACAATCAAAAACTAGCATGGTAACTGAAAAAATACTAAGATAAAAACCAACAATAAGGTATTATTAGAATTCTGTTCCCACTATGAACCTACAACATGACTATTCCTGCTACGCTTGCACACTTGCAACACAACATACTGTCAGACTTAGCACTGAGCTTTAGATGAGGCCCACTGTCATGGAAACCAGCCAGGAAGCTCCAAATGGATCCGACTGTGATAGTCATTACAGGAGGCAGCTTTGCACAGTGGCTAACGTCAATATAGCATGTTGATACTAACAATAATATCATATTGAGTTTAGTTGGTGGTGTACATGGCTAAATGCTCAAAGTTTTTCTCTGACATTATGATACACTGAATTGACCAACATAGCCTACGTCCAGATAAGACACGCATGCTGGAGCCAGTCATGTGATTTAGAACAAGGCTTGAAACATGGCAGCAGCACAAAATCGAATCATGTTGAGGAAGAAAACAGAGTTAAAGACGACGGTGCACCCAGTGCTAACGATACGGAGAAAAGCAAAGAAAAATGACATCTCTCTTGTTTGAGTGCTTTCAGCAATCCTTTTAGAAACAATGAAAAAATAACTGCATTATAGGCCCGAGGCTAAGATTAGCATCACTAGCATACTGCAGAAGACGGGTTGAGAAGATGGCTGCCGATGGGAAGGCCATGGAGGGAGTGTTTGCTTGGTGCTTATGCAAAATCTTTTAAGAAAGTCTTTCTAAAAGAGTGGCTACTTCCTTTATTCCCTTACTTCCTGAAGCTGCTATATCTACTAATACCAGAAATGATCTTCATATAGTGTGTATAATATACATACATTTAGGCAAAAGGGCATCACTGTGGATTTAGTGGTTAGCACGTCTGTGTTTTAGAATAAAATTAGCACAATGTTTTATACCTTTTTCTTCAGGTTCCAGATCATATTTACCTTTATTATAATTTTTTTTTCAGCATGGTTCAGTTGTTCATATACTGTATATATTTTTATATTTCAGACACTGATACACATTGATTTATTTTTTCAGACTCAAAATAAGCTGTGCCTTGTATAAACACCTCTAAAAGTTAAAGTTAACATTTGCTGTAAGTTGGTCTAAAGGACTTTTTTCTTTTATCAAAACTAAAAAGGAGACAATTTTAGGTATACATTCACAAATTTCATAGATGATGATCTACTTTACAGCCAACACAGTGAGTGGCGGGGCGCAAATGTTTTCTTTGCTTCGGAGGGCTTTGCAAAAAATAATTGTGTTGCACTGGCCTAACAGATCTAAAATTTTGAGTTTGAATCGCTGTTTTTTCTCCCTGGGTTTTTTAATGTCTGGTTCTAAAGTTAACCACTTAAACACAAGGGAGATTTGGATAGTGACTCTTGGTTCTTCACACTGGTTGCAGCTGGCAGCACTTGGCTTCTATTATGCAAAAGTGGGCAAAATCCCCGGATGACTCCATTTGCCACTTGCCAGTCCCTTGCACGGAGGACATGGAGCCAGGAAAAGTCAAGAACAAAAAAACCCAATTAGATTACCGGTGTGAAACGGCTCCATGTGTAGGAGACATGGGCCATTGCCAGCTGTGACCAGAATGTGGAATTCCACTCTGAGGCTTACTACCCCTGCGCTGTTATGTTGAAAGCATATTTTCAGCACACAAATGTGTAAATGAGACAGGCCGCCATGTCAGTGTGAACAGATTTAGAAACAGAGACATTTCACTACGGCAAACTCTGTCTGAAAGGGACATAGGTCTAAATCTATTGTTGCCTTTGTGATGCCAGAGTGAAAGGGGCTTCCATTTATCTGAACAGTCCTTGCATTTGCTCTTGGGTTACAGCGGACTCACACTGTTGCTTAAAGTCAGAAAAAAAGGGAGTCTGTTTCTGATCAGTAACAGCCTCGCTCCTCCGAGGTCCTTTCTGCTACATACATGAAACTTTTGTATGATAACGCTCAGCCTCTTCTAGAGTCCTTCAATTGTATTTACACTTTGATTTATTGATAAAATATTCTGGGTGCGGTGCGAAAGCCAGGACAATGGTATGCCTTGTTGATAACTGGCCAGATTCAGATTTTGTCCCAAAATGCTTGACTGCGGAATTTGACTTGCACATTGTTTCATTCATTCATCCATCCAGCAATGTAAACTACTACGCTTATTCCCAGGAAAGCCATGTAGAAATAATGATTGAACACTCACATTGACATAATGCAACAGTTGCTCCTCCTCGTTGACTTTGTACGTCTTGACGCCGTACTGCTTAGCCAATCGGAGGATACGGTTCTGTGTCGGACCGACATAAGCCCCGCCAAGATCCACCCATTTGGTCTCTTTATTCTGACAAGACATAAAATATAAGTACATTTTTTATGTAATATTGACTTTTTCTGGTGCATTTCCAGTCTAATTATTTCCATAAGAGTTGCTTGTTGCTTTAATGCTGCTGAGCTAAACTTTTCATAGACAGAACAAATCAATGTTATGGAGAAATTCGAGGCAAATGAACTCTCCGAATCTAAATACTGTATACGCATTAGGTTTAACAAAAAACATTTTGGCAATTGATGGAAGTATTTCATGTTAGAAACCAAATCTTAAGACTAATCGTATTTCATAACCTCCGGTTCTTACCCGCACAGTAAATGTTCGACCGCCAACTCTGTCGCGGGCTTCCAAGACCACAGGGCTCAGTCCGCTCTCGAGCAACAGCTTGGCGGCACTCAACCCTAAAAAATAGAAACAATTACCTTTTCAGCCACAATGCAGTCTGCCATTTGCTTAGATTTCTGGCTAATCGTTGCCTTTAACTCATTCCGGGGAGGCATTGCAGATTTGCAATAACAAACTATTATCACTCTTTTAAGACAAACGATTGTGTTACGGTACCATTTATTTCACTTTTGTCAAGGGGGGGGTCATATTTTACAATAAGCTGTTCCATGCACCCTCAGTAGTCTAAAATAGACATTCTGGGTAATATTGCATTTGTGGAATATGAATTTAGGCAGCAAACTCTACCCATGGGGAAGCCATTCTTCCACTTGCTGTGAAATTGAAAGTGGCATCACAATTTTTCAGGTTCTCGAGGAACGACCATTCACGACTCATCTGTTCAATGAATTTGGTCACGCTATGCAATACAATATTTTTGAGTGGTCTTTGACCAGAATAAAAAAATAGTACCGTCCTATTTTGTAACATCACCCCGCATATGGATGAAAACACGTTAAACACGTGGATGAACAAATACAAATTTGCTCCAATTTCCATTTCAATCTTGAGTAGCTTGATGGATATTCTATCTTTTTTCCTTCTAAACTCTCATATCTGCTTAATATACTTCTCAAGCTTTGTCAGCCTCACCCTTTTCCCCTTGTGCCCAACCAATCAGCTCATTTCTTGCACTTTGTCCTTTCTTTCTTGTTTTCACATTCACCTCAATCTCTTTTATTGCTGCCATAAATATAGGATTAAAAGCAGTATGATTAACTGACTCATGTTCAACTTCCAATGTGTTGACCTGTCGTAACCTTAGAGAAGAACACGAGAAACACTCCGCGACTCAGACAGCGGGTGATCATGTGATGGGAGGAAAGGGGGTGGGGTTCACAGAATGTTGCAGCCTTTTTCACTATGAGCTCAGTCAGAAGGAACTCGGGCGTGGGAAAACACGCACACATGCATGTACATATACACAAAGAGGGTTTGGCTGGGTGGTACTGGACAATGTCAGATGAGAAGCCTATTTCTTTGATTTGTTTCCAGTGCATACTGTCATCAGTGTTGTAGCTGGTTTTTTTGAAATAGGAGCAGAACTCCCAAAGGCGAATGTACAGAAAATATATAGCGAGTCTGTGCACCGACGTGTAGTGTTATAAAATTGTGTAGCGTAATAAAAGGTCATGTGGAGGATTATATATTTGCAGGGATTTTTCTATTTGCAAACCTAGATGGCAGTTAAAAGGAATATGAGAGAATAAACCAGAAATGTACAAAATAAAAGAAAGACTAGATCAAACTTAGCAATCAGCACACAGTGGAGGAAAATATATTTTGCATAATCTTAACTGAAAGAACACAAACTCTTGCAAGTTTATTTGAATATGAAGAGCTCATTGCCTGAGTGATTAAGCAGAGGCTGGAGTATCTCGAGGGAAGATGACTTTTTTATTTGCATATTGAATGGGACATTTTGAGTCACCTCAAAAAGCGCTGTTATGAAAGGAAAAGATTACTTAAATTGAGCAGACTTGCATTTATAATAATATGACATTAGTGTCACCATGCAGTATGTCTTCTCCAGTCCAGTTTCAGTACTACTGCTTTGCTGTATTTATATTTCCACAGATGTTAACAACTGCATTTTCCGCACTATAAGGCGCACCTAAAAGCCTTAATTTTTTTAAAAAGCTGAAGTTGCGCCTTATAATCAGGTGCGCCTTATATATGGATCAATATTGAGATAGGGATTCGTAGATGGAGAATGAACTGATAAAGTAAGCTTTAAATGTTTCTTTTGTGTGTTCACAGTTGAACAAGGTTGGTCATATTGACATTGAGTTATTATGCTATTGAGAGTTTAGAGTTATTATTTGAGTTATTGTTATTACTTTGAGTATTACTATATTGTGATTGAAAAAGTTTTAAAATATGTTATTAATTGAGGGTGCGCCTTATAATCCTGTGCGCCTTATATATGGAAAAAGTTTTAAAATATGTCACTAATTGAGGGTGCTTCTTATACTCCAGTGTGCCTTATAGTGCGGAAAATACGGTACATTTGGTGAACAAAATGGTGTAATGGCCATTGGTGGACATTGGTGGACACTGGACAGATTTCTAATTCTACTATTTCATCTACTCATTTTGATGAAAATGTTGTCAATGGTGTTATGGTTAAACTGAGATTCAAACCCCCAACCGCGTAGGCAGATGCACTAATCAAAGCTACTGGCTGTTCTATGATTTCCCATTGGAAAATTTTACGGTAGACTTGAATTTTTTAGAGTTTGGTCCTAGAAACCTTTAAAAACAGTGACATTTGAGGACACAAAGATCAAAATTGAAGGGACAAAAACAAACTATTATTGTATTCTAATGACTTTGTACTTTAGTTAGGAAACCATACTTTAAAAATAAATCATTGGTCCTGATTTGTCCCGACTTATCAAAAGAGTCAAAATGAAAAGAAGTTATCTCGACAATGTTTACCCAGCCTTTGGCCTGAATTCACTTACAGCCTTCCTGCTGCTTTCAAATCCCACAAAGCCACGCTGAGTCTGGAAAGGTTTATACTACTTTAAGCAAAGCTTGGGCTGCATTAAACCAACGAGCGGCCCTTCTTACAAATACACACTCAGCCCGTCTAAGCTTTCAAGAACAAATTAGACGTGGATACAGTGGTCCTCGCAAATCCACGACACTATTAAAGTGATGCTATTACCTGCACTGGGCTGGGAAAGGTCATTGTCTGTCTTTGGAAACAAAGAGCATCTGTGCATCGCTTGTTTTTGCCTGCAGCCATCAGACAGAACAAGAAAAACTAGCCTTCTGTTTGGATTTTTCTTTGATAAGAAAGCTTGTTTGATTTGATTACAAAGATCATATTATTCTTTCTTTACATCCCCATCAACAAAATTACTGAGAGCAAGTATGATGCAAAAGCTATTGTTGAGACAAATGGCACAGAATCCAGGACAAAAAGGTGGAAATGATCACAAAAGCTTTCATCTTTGGCATAGAGCAGGGGTGGCCAAGTTCGGTCCTCAAGAGCCACAATCCAGCCTGTTTTCATTGTGTCTCTTCAACTAACACACCTGATTCAAATGATTAGCTCATCAACATGCTTTGCACAATCCTGATAACGACGCTGATTTGACTCAGGTGTGTTGGTTGAAGAGATACATTGAAAACAGTCTGGATTGTGGCTCTTGAGGACCGAACTTGGCCACCCCTGGCATAGCGCATGCTCACAATGTGTGGCCCACACCCTAATTGTACGTGGCATTATAAAGGATGATGCATACATGCATGCATGCACGATCATAGCAGTGAGATGTTTTGTCACCATCGCCACCCCAAAGAAAAATTTCTGGCTACATCCTTTTGTTTGGGTAGGCTTATCAAAAAGTCTGTGAAACAACGCAATAGAACGCTCCGGGACAAGAAAGAATAATTTTTCAGTTTTGTACGTGGTGCCTCTCCATGAGCCGGCTGGTTTGCGTGTTCCATTGATCTCAAGAGTTAACTTGTCTGGGGCTTTACTCCCCTGGTAGGCTCACGCTTTCTATTGGCTCACCACCTGTGGGCAGCAGCCAAGCAACCAGACCTTGGCAGTCCAATCCCCGCCTACAGAAGCTAACTCAAAGGGACATAGAATGTCATCTAGCTGGTTAGGAGCCTGAGCTGGTTTAAGAGGCAAAAAAGTACTGACTAGATACAGTAATCGGTCTAAACTAGCTAGGTACCAGTCCTCTCGAGAGGTGTGGGAAACTCTTCTACTCTGGAGTTGCCCACAGTGAGGAGGTGGACGAGAGGATAAGTTCCCTCCGAGTTTGGGTGGGGAGGATGGGTCCCGACTGTTGTTTATGCCAACACTCCAAACAGCAGTTCAGAGAACCCGCCCTTTTTGGAGTACTTTGAGGGACTTTGTGCTGTGTTTGTCGATTTCATTAGTATAAAGCACTGTTGCCAATTTCAGAAGGTGGTGTTGTCATGAGTGTTTTAGGACTAAACCTGGAAATAGGCATTATTTGGATTTGCTTGACTATCCTGGAATAGCCTCTTAAAAGAAGTTTGCCATTGATCATATTCCAGTCATTGCATCTGTTTGTAATTATTTTGTTTATATAATGATATTGTCTAAAATTTCTTACAGTCATTCTTGCCAGGTATAATATTATACGTGCTACTGTATTGCAATCATTTTCAATTGCTCATGTAGATGACTGAGTCGTGCGTACACTACATTTATAGTAAGCATGTGTAAACCCAGCTCGCAACCACACACATATACACCTTTTCATGCTCAGCACTGGGGAAAAAAAACAGCGACATGCTGTTGCCTGGGAAACCGCGGCGCTCCTAATGGTTGAGACAGTCACTTGGCAGTATCAAATGTCTCCCACTGTTTGTGTAGTTGTGTATGGACACACAAGACAGCTTCAACAAAATGCACTTCCTGTTTGTTTCTTCCTGTTCTGTTCTTTGTTCTTCTACTGAAGTAAAACGACGTCAAATCAGGCAAACCCAAATATCAATTTACATTAAACGATTAAAATGCCTATCTTCAGATTTTTTTTCTTACAGGCAGATTTTTTTTTGTCTTTGACTTTCGCCACCAAACTGTCAAGTGCACTGGGGACGTCAAGGAAAATGCACTATGTCCGCCAGAATGTCCAACATTCTGAAGCGCACCTGCGTTGTCTACAAACAAAGAGCCATTGTGTTAAGCTATGCTTGAAAACAAGGCAAATAAAGTTTAAACAGCTGCTTAACTCTAACAAATGACAATAAAAAACTATATGTGACTTTTCTTGAAAAAAAAAAGGCATGTGTTTATCTTCCCGGGAAGCAAACATAAACAATCCACTTGAAGAAAAGTACCAAGTGAGCCTCTTCAATCACGATAGTGAGAGGCACTGTATTGATCCACATGGTCTAATTACAATTCCCCCTGAGTTTCATGCCCTTCAATGTTGATGCTGACTGTCGGCTCACTGGCTTGTACAAATAAGTATTTTAACGGACGCAAGAAAAGACCGTTATATTCTGCTGGTTAATACATCACATCACAACATAAGAATCTGACTAAATCATTACAACATATGAATCTGAATTGATCACTTCCCTGTGGCATATTTTTATGTGATATTCCTTTACAATGTCATGACATCAAATCAATCTTATCCAACTACCATCTGACCTTTAGTTACACATCCAAAGCAATGAGTATTATCATTATTCAAGCAGAAGGAAACACACACAAGTATGAAACATGCCAAATGTTTTGTGTCCAAACGTTAAGGTGCCGCTATCACAAACCATATACTGTACACATATATAAAGTACAATTACTCTGAAGTGAACTGAATACACCAATGGTGTCCAAATTACGGCCCTCCAGTTTTTAGGAACTCACACCATATACTACCAATACTTCTTAACATAGCCCGCAACGCTATTATAAGACACTAAAAAGGGAGTGGGGTAAGAGGGTACTGCGCAGGATGTTAAGTTAGCATGCATGCTCTGAATAGTCTGCTTTGTAACATGAGACAAAGCCAGCCAATCAGAGCCAGCAAAAGTACCCTGATTGGCTGTTTGGTCTCCACTTAGCTCGCTTGTTACGTTCACCTGGAAAAAGCAAACGAGATCGCATCACAATGACATTGGCGGGAGAAGGCGGACTTATATCACTACATCACTTACAGTATGTATAACAACTATAAAGGTAGTTTGATCACATGAGACAAAAATCATCATTTTACTGAATACTGCGCGAACATTGTTTCCAAAGAAGTGCACTTCTCCTGCCCACGTCAGTGTAATGCAATCTTGTTTACTTTTTCCGGGCGAATGTAACAAGCTTCCTCAAAATCTATCATTGCTCATTCAGTATATTTTTCTGTGCTCAGAACTTATCCTTGCTTGCTCAAAATCTTTCATTTCTCGCACCCGATAGTGGCAGAGATATAATTCCATACCTCATCTCCCTTTGAGATCTGCACAACAACTTCTGTTGTGTCGTTGGCGAATTTGACAATCATTTTGCATTTGTCTGAGGGAAGGAATGTGCAACAGGGAACTGTGGTGTGACACACCAATGTGGGGGAGGGGGAGGTTTTGTAGTCATGCTTAATGTTAGACTACATATGGTCTAAAGTGCTGCCGTCTCTTGTGGGCCATTTAACATGCTGGTGGAATTTTGGAAGTACTGTCTTTAGATTTTAGATTAAAAAAAAAAGTTTCCTCATTTTCTGCTTAGCGTATAGGTCCGGTTTGTGGACAACTTTACATTCATATGATCCCAAAGCATGTTGATTTTGCTACAACAGATTGCTCTTGTTTTGACTCTGAATGAGGAGCTGGGAATTTGCCCACAGCTCAGTGGAGGGGTAGATTTATTCCAGTGGCATAAAGGGCCAATGGGTCACCCCAAAAAATCAAAACAAGAAAAACAAAAAAGAAAACACAGCAATTGTATTTGCCTTATGGTCTTTAACAGAGAGTCTTGATGTCACATTTTTTTTAAAACTACAATATAAAACCAAAATGAACTTCTTTAATCCTACAACACGGAATTCATTTATCGCGGGGGGTTTCCGGTCCCTAATAAGCGTGAAAAATGAGGGAACACTAGATTACATTTTCTTGGAACACGCATTATAATTGAGGCTTTAAATGCAGCTCAGTGTTTCTGATTAAATCCACTGTTTAATCCAGCGAGGAGGTTCTGACCCTGACAAAACACCACTAATTTAACAACTGTTTTCCATCAAGTTGGAGTGCTCTTGTATAAAATGTTGTTAGTCTAAACTTTCAAAGCAAGCTGATGACAGTTATTTGGCAATGCATATTCTTCAGGGCTTGTATCCCTGAAGAATATGCATTGCCAAATAACTGTCATCAGTTGTCATCAATTGGAGAGTTGTCATTGCCCTGAATTAACAGCAGGAAAAGTGAAGGAATGTTGCATGGACATGCAGTCAAAGTGCTCCTGAGGTAAAAACAAAAAAAGAAAAAGTTTTCTCTCCACGAATGGACTCTCAGGCAACCCAGCCAATTGCCCAGGTGCCTGAAATAAACAACACACTAACAAGCAAACAATACAAAAGCATGAATTAAGGCAGAGGTCCTCAACCACTTGTCTGCGAACTGGTGCCATTTGGTACCTTGCAGCATGGAGAATTAAAAAAGAAAAAAGAATTATAAACTAAGATTAGCAGCCTAGCTAATACATTAATAGAGATGTAAAAATATATGCTATACCTTGTTTATTTGATCACAGAAACAAATTTGGGTAATGTTTGCTTTCTGTGATGGTAGTTAGTTTCCTGTTAATTTTGCGTTTTTTTTTTGCTAACTTAGTGAGGAGGGGGAATCTAGAAATGACCCTGCTTACAGCCACTATTTATTTTTACATTTTTATCCCCCCCTCAACACTCCTATCCATTTCCTGCCCAAATTCTTTGCGCCCATGATTTGATGTCCCTCTGCTTGACACAGAGCAGGAAGACGGCGTTCCCCCTTGTTTTTTTTCTCCCGCCTCCTTCGCACTGTGATAAGCGGCTGTCACAAGGCTTTAATGTTGCCTCGTAAAAGTCATCCAGCCCCCCGAGGGACCGCTGGCCATGGGCGGCGGTCTCCAGCAGCAAAAGGACAATTGCATTTCAAGTGCAGAGGGAAATGGTCATCGAGCTGACTGTGATGGTTTTATATGAGTAAATAAATGATGTTGTTACAAGGGCCTAATGTGACACGCAAGGGGGTTGACGCTAGCCTCATTGAATTAGCTCATTTCTCCACCGTTTGTTTGCGTACACTTAACTGGAACTTGAAGCAACACTGACCTCAGTGTCTATTTCTTGTCTGACTGACAAGACGAACGCTCAGTTGAATCTTGCACAAAAAGGGCGTGGGCCCAGATCAGAGACCATCTCACTCTCGTCACCTCAATCCATAAATCATCAGCAAGTTTCTCCAGACTATGCAATAAAAAATAAAAAGTACAGCAAATCCGTTTGACTGCAAACAACGTATACTTGGAGGTTGCATCAGTAATTATGCTTTCAAACTGTTGCCGGCAAAACAAATCAAAATGTACAGTAACAGATATTTTTACCATGTATGGACTTGGAACGTTAATGCTGAAAAGAAACCCTTATAACAAACCAATTAATGTGCTTCGCTTCATCTGTGCAGTATACTAGTGGTGGGCGCACAAGTTGTAGTTAAAATATCGATATCAGTGATGGTATTGATCAATAGCAATCAAAGGTGGTTATGGAATTGAAAGAGACATTTAGTCGAGCTCAAGGATTTCAAATTATGTTATTTAGTCATTTAAATTGAATCATTCATAACTTTCCGTATGTACACACTAAAAACAGTTGGGTTAAAAATGACCCGATTATGGGTCAAAAAGTTGACCAAATAATTTGGTCAATTTGAATCAACTTTCTGAGTTGTTTCACACAAAACAAGCCCGCAAAACGGGTAGGTTTGTACAAAACAATACACAAAACAAGATTGTGCAATTTGATGATTCATCAGTACCAATACAGTTTTGGCTCTGTATTTTAGAATTGGATCACAAATATTGCAGTATATCACTCCATTACAAAAAAGCGTCGATGCATATTGATACACACAGCTCACTATATAATCAGAATTTCACAGAGTAAAAAAAAAAAAAAAAGGTAAATAACAAGTTTGCTGTGGCGACAATCAAAGTGGAGATCAATAGTACCCACACTGTTGTACCTCACATTGTTTACCCCATGTAATAAATTGAGCAGTGTTGTTTTGTCATCCTGATATTCCAAAGAATTGCCTGGAAAGTCAGTAAATAGCCTGCATGAATCCAATAGCATGGTATATGTATTTCTCCACTTAAAGTTCTTCAAAACAGACTGCACATAAACAACCAATACAAGAGCAAAAATTCTAACCATCGAACATCCTCCAGCATTTTTGGGGTATGTTCTGATATCGTAATCCAACACAATGCAGGCCAAAATGACTGGATTGATATAGGATTGTTTTTATTTAGAACCAGCTCGGTCTTATCCTCAACTTCAATTTAGGTGACATGGTGGCAAGCTTCATTTGGAACGACAATAGCTTCCTGGTTCTGCCTCTAAGAATCATGGGTAAAGTAGTCCTACTCATCTCTCGCTACAAGCAGAGCAAAAAAAGATGAGCCTAATAAATGACAGCCAGTTTCCAATAGCTGCCGTGACTCAGCAACAAAGATTGGATGGTGCTGAGAGCGTTGGCTTGTTAAACATTTACAGCTGTTGAACTGTAACCCAAGAGAGCTTTTAGCATTAGCCACAACTGTTCACCAGATTCACTAACATGTAACAACAAACTTTTTTTTGTCCTCCAGAGATTCCACTACTCTTCTCCAAACAACACTCATGTAGTTGCACAGCAAACAAAAGCAAGCGAGATGCCAATCTGATGTTGCTTGTCCGGGGTAGTCCCCTGAACATTGCCAGCTGGGGTATCTGGGACGTCAATGTTTCAGCCATGGTTTCATGAACTGAAATTCACACTGTACACAATCTTGCTCAGTGCATTCATTGTACAGGTTTAATGTAAAAAGCAATGTTTTGAATTAAGAGATTTGTTATTTTGCTTTTTAAATATCATTTTAATGAATAAATCGCTTGCACATCATTGAGCAAAGCATTTGGGGATGCCTTTCTGAGTTGACGGAATTTAAGTAACCACTTGTCCCATCGCAAAGTAAATCTCTGCCTCTTAGTCAGGAAATGAAAGACAGAAGTTTTAAATTCTGCCTCAAAAGGCATTAACAAGGAAATCAAGCGGAGCATAACCTTGCTTTTGACTTTTAGTGTTTGTGACAGATAACATGAGGTCAAATGTAAATTTTTATTGATGTTTTTCAAACAATGACTCCAAAGGTTGAAAGCTACCTGAAATACATTAATGCTTCACAGTGCACATGATTGCAGTTTATTGCAGTCTAGTGCCAGGGGAATCCTTTAAACCTATCTACAGCTAACATGTTGTTGCATGCACTCTAGGCATTGTGGTGTGAATTAGTGTGTTCTGACATATGATTGCCTACTTTATTAAAATGATTTAGTGATTGCAAGGAAGACTGTAAGGTACTCATCTTAAGATATTGACTCAAGGAGCATAGGACATCTCAAACATATTTTGAAATACTGTACTTGGGCAATGCTACAAACAGCAATGATAATACAATGCAGGGGTTTCTTGAAAACATGTTATCATTTATCTGACTCACCAAAATCGTCTGTGGCGAATTTCATTGTTTTGGACAAAAAAATTATTATTTCCATGTAATTCTGTTATGTCCTTGCTTACCCTGAGATGTACGAGTACCCCTGGCTGAAGAACACTGCTTAATTCTCATACCGGTCTTGACATATTTTCTCAGATAGCGGCCTTTACTGTGGACGCCTTTTCCCAGTTATTTGCTGGGTGCATCCAGCAACCACTTAGAACAAATACTGTAAATGTCTCGCTATAATAAATGCCTCAATATTTCCATCAGTGAAAAGTATGTGTAACAATGTCACCTTATTGACACCGACATGAAAAGATTAACTGCTGCTGCACATCTGAACTGCTGTTGGCCTAAACAGCAGCACCTCCTTAGAAAAACAGATTTACTTTAAAACAAACATGAGTCTACATTCTCTATATTAATGACACTGTTTTGTGGAGCAGGCACCTTAAACATAAATAGCATACCTGCACACTGACTGGTGGTCACTCCTCAATGTTGTGTGCATCCACATTTAGGGAGCAACACCACCACCAGCACATGAATCCAAAACACTACTACTAGTAGTAGAAATAGTAGTAGCAGTAGTAGTAGTAGTAGTAGCAGTAGTAGTACTACTAGTAGTAGTAGTAGAAGTGTAATATGAGTAATAGTAATAATAATAATAAAGAAATTCAAACCTTTGACTGTCCACCAAAATAGCATTATATTAGGGTGCTATCGCATAGCAGTCGCGTGATTGGGATGATGAGCAGCATAAAGCAGCATAAAGCAGCATAAAGAACACATGCCAGGGTGTTGCGACTGTGTACAATTTTTTCACATGCTTCTGAGGTCATTTATTCAGCAAATAAGCAGCACAAAGGTTAACCATCTAATTCACCAAACGACTCTATGACAACAATAAACTATACAATTATCAATTTATTTTTGTCATGGGTGCAACCAGATTTGCTGCACCACTAAAATAGCAATTTTACAAAGTAAACAATTTAGAAAAAAAGCGTAAATTCATAAAATATCATGTTCATCATGATCTCATTATCTTGTGACCAGAGCTAAGTCACCACTTCTCACTTATCTCACACATGAATAACTTGAAGGAATGATTTTCACATTGCTGCTATTTTAGCTCGAAAACGTTCCCCAGAAAGACAATGACAAGTCTGTGCAATTAATAAGCAAGCAAGCCAAAGCAGAGCGGAGACCCCTCCACCCATCCACCCCTCTTCCTCTTGCTCTTATGTAATGCAAAGTCTGCTGTGTGTGGATGATTAGCTCTTATTCAACAGGCGCCGCGCTTCTGCGACTGCTGCTCATCATCATCTACACATGCAGTAGTATCACCTTGTCGCGTAAAACGTCGATTGCATTTGTTTTGGGGAGATACAGTAGTAGAATGCAGAGACTACGGTGCAACAGTTGTCTCCTCCACACTTCCATCAGTGGCTCGCTCAAGCCAATTCACTCTGTTGCTAAGGTAAACAATATGTTTCTTCGCCGCGAGTAATGATTGTAAAACGGAGTTTTTTTTGGTTGTTTGCTTCTTTTTTTTTTTTTTTTTTACCAGATATTCCTCCGCCAACCACGATCACGTCGTAGGTGTTGTCGGGCGCCGTCATTCTGCTCGATGCAGTCGTCGTCCTGCCTGCCGCTGCTGAGTTGATGGCAGGGGCGCATCTGTATTATAAACAGCCATGTGGGCGGGAGCTGAAGCAGAGAGGTGGGGCCGTCAAGGGGAGGCTGGGCGTACGGCCTCGAAAGACTCCGCCCCTTGGTTGTAAAAGCGCGTTTGACTAGTCGATCCAAATTGGTCCTCAAAATAATTGTCTAAAGTACAAAAATGAATAAATAATACCACCAGCTAAAAATACCACAGTCACATTCTACACACTCTGGAAAGGGAATCCAAATAATAATAATAATGATAATGATAATGATAATGATAATGATAATGATAATGATAATAATAATAATAATAATAATAATAATAATAATAATAATAATAAACTAAGCATAATGAAACAAAAGCAAAAGTTGGATCTCCTTCATTACAATTTGGATCGAGTCATTGCATAACCTTAATATTTGGGAACAAAATAAAAAACAGAGACAATATTGAGTTACTGCAAATGTTCACCAAGTGCACATATATTTAGAAAATGAATATTAGGAGAAAATTAACCCCGTACTCACGTGGATTTTTTCCAGGCCCACAGGCTTCCTCCCACGCTCCATAACATGCAAAGCAAGTGTATTGGACACGCAGAATTGTCCTTAAGTGTGTGGGTGGGTTTCAGGGTGTGCCGTGCAATTTGCTGGCAACTACTTTGGTGTGCCCCCCGCTTACTGCCCGAAGTCAGCTGAGCCAGCGAACCTGTGACCCTTGTGAGGATAAGCAGCAATAGAAAATGGATGGATGAATATATGATACAGTATTTACAGTTTTTTGGGAAAAACGCTAACATGTCGTGAATCTTAGATCTAATTAATAATTACTTTATGCATGTAACAAAAACATTGTATGAAATTCTGATTCAAAATTTGTGACAATTAAAAAAATAACATTCAATCAGATATTTTTTCAATGTCTGAAAAAATATTGTCCTGTTCGTAACACATTTGTAAGACATTTTTTAACGTTTTCATGGTTTTTGGTATCTGTGAAATTTTGAAAATACCTTAAGAACAATAATATACTATTTGAATTAAAAATGATGATATTTGGATCAACCTAACATTTATATTTACTGTTTGGAAAAGTGTTTTGTAAATTATAGTAACAGTAGTAACAGTAAGTATTCAGTAGCTGATACTAAATATGGATTTGTCTTTTGAGTAATCAGTGAATGCATATTAAATTATTTTTTTTTCTAAAATAAGTTCCTATTTAAGTATTTACATAATAGCAGATGTTTAAATATCAACCTACTGAATATTTCGATCAAATCAATAAAATTAATAATATATCATCAAAATAAACCTTAAGTTAGATGAATATAATAATTATATTTCTGTCTAATTACTAATATTTGGACCAATAAAACAAGTCCATTAGCGAAAGTGCTGAATTAATATTGGCTCTACTTAATATTTACTATATTACTTATATATATTACTATATATATAACTATAGTTCACCAAGTGAAGTGATTCCATTCATTGCATTCACTCAAAAGGTTCATTTGTACGATTCATTCTATTCTATAAAATAAGGTTTGAGTGATGAATCATTTGCAAATTCCTACACATTAACGCGTAAAGTCATAGATTCAAGTGGCTACAAGCGACATTAATCCTCACTGCAGTTTAAGGATGATTATAATTTACAATTGACGTCAGCGTTTGACAGCTAAAGAGATTTACTTGTAAGTTAGTAGTATACAGATTAATTTTAATGCCATCACGTGCTTTCATACGTTAGTGTACATTACCTTAAGCATATAAGGCCTGCCGCGTACAAAGCGATGACTAAGACTGACTCAATTGTTGCGTAGTTTGACAACTACCTATCATTAGTGACTGACTGGTGGCCACCGGTTTTGCTACACTTTAAAACTTGCATCAATTATGTCAGTGTTGCACCATTGATGTAACAGTAATCAAAAATACAAATGAGCTTTTGCAAAAATAACAACAACAGAATACAGGCGTACGTGAGACACAAGATGGCTTTTCATCGGGGTACCTCCAAGTTGGACCAAATGCAGTATGTTTACATTTAGGCATGTGTGACTAGAAAACTAAGAGTGGAACATCTCTGTCACTGATTTTAAATAGAATTAAAGCATTCCTTTATACAGTACATTTTTCCTCATTTTAGAGAACACATTATGTGATAAAAGGAGTCATTTATTCATCCATCCATCCATCCATCCATCCGTTCGTCCGTTCATCCATCCATGCATCATCTTGACAGCTTATCCACACAAACATTGTGGTTGTGCCAGAGCTTATCACAGCTGTCTTCTCGAAGAAGGCGGGATACACCCTGAGGTGATCGCTAGCCAATCACCGGGCACGCAACGACGAACAGACATTCGCTCTCACAAACACACTTTGAGTGACCAATTTAGAGTGTGCAATCTACCTACCATACATATTTTTGGGAAATATGGCAAGAAATTGGACTAAACTGAAGATAACCCAGGCATGGGGAGAGAATGCAAACCCCACACAGGAAGGATGGAATTAGAATCCAACCTGTGACTGTGAGGCAGAATTGCTAACCACTTCGCGAGGAGAAGTATAACCAACTGTGAGCGCATTCACTTTTACTGGCGTTGCGTTCATTGACTGCTCTGGAAACACAATTAAATTTACCCGCAACAAATATATAACTTACGGATATGAGCACAAGAAAATATGAAGAGTTTACAAAAGATGAGATTTATTCTTTTTTGCTATAGTTTTTTTTACATTGTTGCCAAACTCTTGGTGCATTTTATACACAGTAACATAGAAAAATCCAGATTGGGACCCCAAAATTAAGGGTGTGTCTTATACACAGTTTATATTTGGAGAATTACAGTAAATGAGCTAACCAGGAACCAATATTCATATGGAGCAGAAAGCAAATCAACACAACACAAAACAGCATGTTCTAGGTTTGTTTATTGTTTCATGTTATGTTTATATTGTAAAAACTATACAATTTATAGCGAGCTTCAAAAAGTAGCAGTTGTCCTCATACCATTTTTGCGGGAAAAGGCTTTTTCGTTACAAAATCAAAACTTAAATGTAGAAAAAAAAAACCCGAAATGTAAAAAATGACACGTTGTCTGTCTCCCTTTGTTTTTCAGCCTTTGTCGTTAAACCAAAAATAGATCTAGAACCCACTTTAAAGTCCAGTCGTGTGCAGCAACATTGAAGTTGGTCCCACGGGCGCACTGTTATTTCATTTTTGCCTCAAGAGACCGCAGTTGCGCTTTCTAGCCTGTGGGTGCCAATCTTTTCCACAGGTTTGCCTTTATGTAATTAAACTAACAAAAATAACTAAACATCTACGAATGATGACGTTCAGATGCAAACTTTATCAATTAGTCAAGAGATGAGTAGATGGTTAATATTATTTAGGGACTTCAAACAAAGTAGCTACACTCGCTCTAGTCAAATTCTAAACACACAGATTTGGAATTCTCACTGCTGTGGTGGGTTCACATCCCCCGCTCACCCATTTTGACTTCTCTGAGATGCCAACTGCATTGACCCCCACTTGGCCGCAATCTCCCTGTCCATTGCGCCAAAGACAAGCATGAACTAGTTCAATTTTTAAATGCAGCAAATTTCATCCAGAATGCCATCCATCCATTTTCTATAGCCGCTTTATCTCCACAGGGGTCACAGGCTTGCTGGAACCTATCTCAGTTGGCTTCGGGCAGTAGGCGGGGCACACCCTGAACTGGTTGCCAGCCAATCGCAGGGTACACAGAGACAAACGACCAATCACGCGCCCAATCACACCTAAGGACAATTTAGTATGTCCAATTCACCTGCCAGCATGTTTTTGGGGAGTGGGAGGAAGCCGGAGTGTCTGGAGAGAACCCACACGGGCTCAGGGACAACATGCAAACTCCACACAGGAAGGCCGGAGCCAGGAGGATTTGAACCAAGACCTCATCCAGAATGCATTGTTGAAAAAAATACTATTTACTATGTTCCTGGATTTTTTCAATCAATAAATATTGTATATATAAATATATATAAATATTATAAATGCTAAGGAATGGTTTCCTACTGTTTGTGAAAAGTAAAATTATTTGCAAGCATGGTGGCAACATTTTCCAACCTTGATGAAACCCAACATTCGCTACCCTCGCATGCACTCACCGCTCAATGAGATACGGCCTTAAGGCAACACAGTCCTGACTCCCCCCCACAGAAAATAATCAATAGTTTACTATTTTTGACCCCCCCCCCCAAAAAAAAAAAAAAAAAAAAAAAATCGACCTTGTGGACATGGATAAATCAATGTTCGCTTTCCAGCGTATGTGAGGGTGTGCGTGCGTGTGCGCGCGCGTGTGCGTGCATGTGTGCAAAATCCAGCAGAGGGCAGCAAGAAGCATGAAATAACTTCACTTTTATTCCATCTTTTTCCAATGAAATGTTGCGCCAAAATGGAAATACTTTTTCAAGATTCAAATAATAAAATAAAATATTATCAATTCAGTTGCTAATTAAAATGTGCAGTATTCAGTATTCAATGTGAAACATATCTTGTCCAGTAAGTAAAAAAAAACTCCATTGAACTTCAAAATCATGTATTTATTTATTCATGATACAGTTTTTGTGTGATATATATAAATGAAAATAGAGAAGTACAATGATTTTTACAAGATATTTAATGTTTAAAATGATACTTAGATGTTTTACGATTTCAAATGGATGCCTGCACCATAACTGCAAAAAAGCATGGACGTGGGCGACAAAAGACAAGGAAAATTGATGAATGCTTCAAGAGCATCTCTTTGGAACATTCCACAGGTTAATTGATAACAGGTGAATGTCATAATTCAGTATAAAAGGAACATCACCAAATACTTTTTCACGAGCCAAGATGGGTGAGCATCACTACTTTGTGAGCAACTGCGTGAAAAAATACTCCAACAGTTCAAGAATGCTTCCGAATGTCTTATTGCGAGGAACGGAGGGATTCTGTCGGCTACAGTCCATAAAATCATCAAACAAATGACAGAATTTAAATTTTTAACAAATGAGCTAGATATGTAAGTATGTGTACATGTTTCACGTGAGTTTGTTGGTTTACTAACTAGCGTACAAAATAGCTTGAACGGTTAGCAAGCTAATTTGCCAGAAAGTACCCAAGCAGGTAAGTTGGGCATTTGCTAGTTTGTCTCTTGACAGATGATGCAAACAGTTTTGGTGGATAAAACTATTTTTTCCTGAGGCTCAGCCTATTTGTCCATTATAGTGGGAATTTGTTTTTTGTCTAAACGTCTTTTGATTCATGCTACACTATATCCTATTTTGTGCTGTAGGGGAGGTCGCCAACTGCTTGTTCGCGTTCCGTGGATCAACTGTTACCGGCCCGCTTGGGCCACACAATGAAATTATGAATGAAAAGTTGGCTAGTGTTTGTGTTGTTTTGCCTCTCTCTTTAGGCATTTTTAGTAATAGATATAATTTCAGTTAATTCCAAACTGTATTACTCATAGACTCATTTAATCACACGATACCTCCGGCTCATGGGACAGTGACGACGTCAACTGGATAACACACTAGTGTCCGTATTTACAATCACTCGACAGCTGATTTTCTTTCATGCGACATTCGTATTTGTTAGTACATTTCATGTCGTATAAACATTTATTTGTTTATAAATGACAGTGTGTTATTGTACTATATATTTTTGTATCGTTTCACTTTCACAAAATATAAGTAAAAAAAGGGCAAAAAGTAAAGAGCTCAAATTTACTCCAGCCTCATAATTTCACTTGAAGACTGTTTGCAGTCAATTTGTTCTCTAGCCAACAGTGAGGGCAGAATAGAACTATTTACGTTTTATGTATTATCCAAGTATGAAAGCTATTTAAAAAAAAAAAAAAAACACTTTAAAAACTGGCTGGATTCTCTTGGATTCGTTTCTGTCACCTGAGTGTCAAAATTTCAATCACAAATAAGTTCAATGAGTAATAAACAGACATCTTTGGGAGGGGAGAAAAGCCCAGTAGACAGGTGACAAGCCCCACTAATGGTGAGTTCAAATTTTCTGTGCATTTTATATTTGCCATCTGCCCCCCATCGACAATAAAATCGTCAAACGTCGATATGTCTGCATAGGTCGCCATTGACGGCAAAATTGTCAATCATTGATTAAGCCCCCCGGTCGACAGTAAAATTCTCTAACGTTGACCGGTCTGTGATGATGGACCCCTGCTGTAGAGGACACATGTCTCGTGTTTGGTTGGGATGCAATTAACTTTGCGGTCTTTCTGAGACAAAACGGACACAACACTGGACTCAAATGAATAGAATGGGTCTCAGGAGGATACTTGCTTATACATTGGTAAGTCAACACAAATTTCTCATTTATTTAGGTACCATGTTTGAATTTTCACACAAAATTAACAAGACTTTGTATTGTTTTTTTCTTAGTGAGATGGCTCTGTCCCAGTTAAATTCCAGAGTCGCCACAAAGCAAAGCAAATTGCTGTCGGAAGTGAAGACCATGTAGGTTAGAAAAAGATTTTATTCTTGGATAAGACAGCTGAGGTTGAAGAAAGCCCGTGGTCCCCTTTTGTTGCCTATGGGACAACCGCTGGCTCCAGGGTCCGCTAGAGGCCTGTTCCCCAAGGCAATAGACAGGAGGTCCCTCAAAACCTCTTGTTCACACCTTGGAAATACGCACAGCCCCCCCAAAGGACTGTCCACTGTTTATCTATCTTTTGTTCTGCTCACCTTCACCCCAGATTGACCAGGGTGCACTCACACAAATGGTCTTAACACAAATAGAGAAAGCAAATAAAAGGTTAACTATTCCATATTAAAATAAACCTCACAATCTTATCTGTTTTATAATGAATTCAGCAATTGAATATCAAGTCTTGCAAATTAACAATGAAGACAAATCAATTGTTTGACAAAAATGTTTTATTATTTTATTGAGAGTGAAAATCAAAAATGGCACATGAGGGATATGTTCCATATTCTTTGAAGCAGAATAGCAGGACCTCCACGAGGAAAGGGTCAAGTTTTTTCCGAGTGACAGAATACAGGACGCTTGCATAAATCCATCGTGATATTATGAGAGCATCGGATTCAAATAGACGACATTTAACAAGCACCTCACGCAGTCCGCGAAGAGTCCAAAACTGCCACCCTGATGCACACCCAACCTTCTGTCTTTTATACGCCTGCCTTTTTATTACTTCTCCTTTTTATAGTTCACCTGACATCTTCGCCTGCCAGTGCCTCTCATGGTTTACACTGCCAGATGAGGGGAGTGGGTAAAAAGTTATGGGGCCTAGGCTTTGGGGTAACAATGGCGGTGCAGGTGCTCCATGAAAGCTCGGGCCTCAAATGGGGCAACTTTAGTTTCTTTAAAGAGGAACATTGTTTTGTTTTCATGTGGATGAACACTGGAACCAGTTCAAGTCCTAGGTGGCCCAAAAAATCCGCTTGGCACGTGAAAGTCTTTCAGGGTCTGTGAGAGGGAGGGAACAAACCCCGTGGAGCTCAGCTTAGCTGCACTCCTCGCAGTTGCAGGCCAGGATGTAGCGGTATGTGGCTGTGATTCGAGTGCCACCGGCGCAGCGCAGACGCACAGCCTTGAGTTTGGACGTGTGCGGGCGGCAGCAGGAGCAAGTGCTCTTGAAGGGCTGCTTGAGCACCGAGCTGAAAGAGATGAGCGGGTCAGAGCGCGTTGTTGGACTGCAGTGGCCCTCGCAGCGTGCCAGAAGCACCATCTGGAAGCAGAGCGGGGAGCACGGAAAAGATGTCAACAGTGATGATCAGAAAAACGGAAAATCTCGCCACCGTGTCTTGATAATGGGAAAAATAATGGCAGTTATCAAGAGGGATTAAACACTCTACAATTGATTGAAATGTGTTCAAATTTCAGATGCCTAGTGATTATGAGTCCACGTGTTCCCCTTTTTCAATACTGGTGCAACAATTAATCGGCAAGTAAACAATTACCAAATTCGCTGATTATTATTTTGATATTTGATTGAATAAGGTTACATGTCCACATGACCGCAATTCCCCAAATATAAGACGCTCTTTTTCCCCACAAAAAACAAAGGCCAAAAGTATGGGTGCAGCTTATAAATGGTAACTTTGATTTTTTTTTTCCAACGCCAGTTGAGGAAGATTGATCTGTCAGGCACATAAGATGAGCTTTGAGATGAGTTTTATATCAGCCGTATTCTTACAATAATTACTGTAACGGGACGAGCTAGAGGCCAGATGCCAGTTGACTATTAGCAGCAGGTGCTTGTTGCAGCTAACAGCAGCCAGCCCCGTTAGGTTTAAAAGAAGCGAGCAGGCTGAACCAATGTCTGAGTCCATCCTTGTGCACACACAGAAATATACTAAAATGGAAAGGATCATGCAAAAGTTATGACGAATCCAGCTGATCCAATAAAGAGTGGCAAGGCAAGCAAAGTGCTCCGGTTGGAGAACACGGAAAGGTATTTCATTAATTAACTGCGGTCTTTTGGCACACACACACAATCATAACCTAGTTGAAACACGGATGCTTGCGTAGCTTGGGGTACCTATGATAAAATGAACTCAAGCTGCATCGCAAAGAAAAGGAAAGACAACAGATTCAAGGTCATTCAGTTCCAGTGTCGAGGTGTTCACTGACCACTCACAATGTGGGAAATCTGAAACACACTTTTTTCCCAACAAATACAATAACTTACGGATATGAAGACAAGAAAATATTAAGAGTTTTGTTACGTATTATACATGGTAACATAGAAAATACCAGAATTTGACCTAAAAATTACACACAGGCACGTCTTATATTTGGGGAATAGTGGTACCTAATATTGTCCAAATGCTTGGAATTGGAAACATACTCAGATTTCTTTAGTCCTGTAGCAATAAGTTCACTTATGTTTGGCTTTAGTCCTGTAGCTAATTATTTATCATTGTCCAACCATCAATTTTATGGAGTCGCTTACCCTGAACTGGGTGGCCAGCAAATTGCAGGACACACTGAGACGAACAACCATTCACGCACCCGATCACACCAAAGGACAATTTGAGCACCTGCCATGCACACTTTGGATTGTGAGAGGAGGACGGAGTGCCTGGAGAGAACCCACGTGGGCACAGGGAGAACATGCAAACACCACACAGGAGAACTTGAGACTCTGAACTGTGAGGCAGACGTGCTAACCACTCTTTCAAAATGCTGCCCTAATAATCGTGTTGAATCAATTTTAGACATTTGCAAACATCTGCTTTTACCTTGAAAAACAATAATCAACATTCACGGACCAAACCAGAAACTAAGATAATGAAATGTTTTCTGGGGTTCGTTCTGATCCCTTTTTTTCGCTCTTGAGTTCAAGTTACCTGATTTAAGGATCTGCTGCTACCGGTTTGATACATTCACATTGTATTTAGGACAGAAAAACGTATCCAGTGGTCCTTTTTTTTTTTTTACAAAAAAAAGGACATCTTTTATATGACTAGTAAAGCTGTGGTTTAAACTGAGTAGCCCAAAACATTTAATCTCAGCTATGCCAGGGGCCATTTGTGGCCTGCAAATACTCAATTTTTAGCTAGACTAAAAAAAAAAATTAAAAAAAAGACATTTTGGCCTTCATGTCTGTCTTTCTTTCTGTATGTGGCCCTCAAGAGCTGTAAGCGATCAGTTCAAAATGTAATCGCGCCCAACTTCTAATCAAGTGATTGGGATTTGGTTTTCTGCAATGTCCATTCAAGTAAATACCCTATTTTTCAATCAAAGAATGGCTATTAAAACAAGTTAAATAGATACATAATTCATCAATTCATTACAAAATAGTCAAGAGATTAACCAATTATTAAAATCACCCAAACATTTTCACAGCCCTATTTTTCAAAATGTCAACCAAGGCTTCCAATGAACATGTACAGTACTGTATATCTATGGTGCATGGATGAAAAAAAAAAGGCATTGTTTAAGCATCCTCTCCTTTTTTTTCTAGTATTGATGTTATTCATAACATAGAGCTGAAACAAAAAATGGGTTGTTTTAGAGGGCGAGTAAGAATAAACAACTGAGAAAATATTAGGAAACAGTTACTAGAACAACTCAACTTTGTTATCAATTTGACTGGTTAAGTACTTCGAGCAGTAGTGCTCAAAATGGGCTCTGCGGTCCCTCGGGAGTACATTGCCTGACCGCAGGGGTCTGTGAAATAATTTGGCTTATTAATAAAAAATTGACCCAATTTGTGATGAGGAAGCATACAATTTGCAATGTTTATTTTGGAAACTTCAGTATGGCTGAAAACTAACAAATATACTTGATGTCAAATTGAATACATTGGTGATAAAAAAGTTCAATTACTGTATGTTTGGCTTAAATGATTTAGGGTTTCCGCAAACATTTGCAATGAGGGATGATAAATTTGATTTTCAAAAAGTAGAGGACAAAGTGCACACTTGTGCAATGACATTATCTAACTTACCTCTCTTCTTTTCTAAAAAAAGACGTTTTTTTTTAGGTAATTTATACAAATGGACACATTAATAGTGAACAAAAGTTTTGAGATGATTTAGCTGGGCCTAATTTTAATTATAACACAAAACCACTCCCTGCTAGGGTGGCATTTGTTTCCATTCACAGCATCATGGTTTCAGGATAGCAGTGGGAACTTGTGGCACAATGTTCAGATCTGTTATCAGGACAGCTGAAAGTCAAAACAAATACGAGATTATCATGCTTCTCAGACATGTTTTTGTTCATGTCCGAGGGAATTTCAACATTTCACTGGGCGAATTGAACACAGCTCGAGCTTGAGAAAAATAAGTGGCTTCTCAGAATGACGAATAGGAATCTCTCTCCCTGTTACGGATTTGCACCTATGAACTCAAGTACCGACGGGTTGACCCGGGAGATCGGGGCCACATTTGGACACGTGAGTCGGGCTAATTTACAACGGCGTCGTCTTTGCGTCGCGCGCAACGCCAGCTGAATCTGTCAAGTCGCGTGACGCAAAGCAGCACACACGACTGATTACCCCCTTCTCCATCAGAACGACATTCTGCTTTGTGGCTCGCCGCATTCCTGTCGCCTCCCTAAACGGACTTCTGTGTCGTGCTTGTCTGTCAGCTGCTGTGTCGCCACCCATGTACCCACTTTGCCACAAGCCTGTCTGGGACACAGAGAGACACGGTGCCGGCGTTTTGTCGCCACTTTAAGACCGTTTGTCTTTGCCCGGGCTGAGGCTCAGGCTGTCATACGGCAACAATTCTTTTCATATGTGACAACTCTTGGGCGCCACATGCACTGCTCACAGTGTCATTGAAATGATAATAGCATCGGTGTTAGATTAACAGATTGAGTGTGGCCCGTTGAATATGAAAATTAACTCTAAAACTTGCTCCCGCGCCAAAGGTAGAGCGATATGCATTCAGAAGGAGCTTGTTTACCACAAAAGCAGCCCAAATTTGGCCTATCACATAAATGCAAAGCACCCAGCTGCGACTGCAGCCACAGCTGACGAAGACGCTAATGTAGCAAGCCATAGTCAAGCTCTCTGTCTGTCATGGTCAGGCGGGGCTAGGAGAAAGGCGGGCGTGATAGTGGTGGCTGAGGACCCAAATGTAGGAAGGCTCCAGGGGGAAAGATGCGTGTGATAGTTCATTTTAATTCGTGGCAGGGAAAGCAGGAACAAAAGCAGGGAACAGTACGGCAAAAAAATACTAAGGTGCAGGCTGGCGAAACAGAAGGATACTACGGGCAGGTGGGCACAGAGAAGAATTGCGACACACAAGCCGTACGACAAGGATCCGACGCTGGCTGTAACAAAAACTCTGCTTAAATACACACAAGAACTAATTACCGACGCGCAACAGGTGGGGAGGAAACAATAAGCAGGGTAAGCGGCTTGGTAGACACGAGGGGCAGGTAAATGCAGACAGGTGGACCAAATCAAAACTAACGCGGGGTGACGCAAGCTTAACAGAAACTATGCAAAGGCAAGAAGGTAACTGAAACTGCCGAAGGTAAATTATAACAACTGCACCTGCTCAGGAAAATAAACGATTTATGGTGTTGTATACTAATCTTTTGACCAGTTACAATAACACATCTAAAACTTTTTTTCTCATAATATTTCTGAGTCTGCAGATTCGGGTCAATTAGTGAAGCAGCATTTAGCATTTGGACTGCATGTATTGGAAGAAACTGACAACAATAGCAACGTCAGCTGCAAGTCTAAATGCTTTTGAGCCTAGGTTTAATAAAAAAAAAGTTTTTTTCCCCACAATCTGTAGTAATGAGTAGAGTTAGTCATGGAATCATGCTATATCCCCCAATAAATAAATAAATAAATATATACATGAACTCCTTTTAACTCTTCATTTCTGTGTGTCTGAATTATTTCAGCACGCTGTAACCAATGGTGTTGGTCTCTCCGTCAGCAGGTAGTGTTTTTTTTTTTTTGAACGAGTGAACACACTATTTAGCAATTGCTAATGAGCATCTACATAAAATATTGCTAACCAAAGAAATTATGTGCAACAAGCTTACCAGCAGCTTGCATCACCATTTAAAGCAAACGTGAAATTTAGTACTTACTAATTGGACTCTTGGAAAATCGGGTGTTGCGCATTCTACAAAAATCTCTAAAATATTCTACTTTTTCTTCTCAATGTAGCCTTACTATTCCCATATGCTCAGTCTTTAGAACTCTATTTAACATTCCATAGCCACCTTTGCTTGATGCTTCCAAACCTCCACACGCACGTCTTGAAGATCTGCCTTTCCCCCTTTACTAATCATGGCTGCTTTCTCTTCTTCAAATTCTCAAGGTACTCTTTGCTGCACTTGTTAAACACACTATTGGCACCAGTTATCACACTTCCATCTCTATTCTCAATTAACCTAACCTGCTGCACATCATCTCCATCACTACACATATAAAACTCTATCTAGTCAACAGGTAGAGTCACTCCTGCTTTTCTGTCCAACATACAAATCATCATGTACACAATGAAGCTTAAGATAGTGACGCTAATGATAAATAAAGCGAATGGTGATACAAAGTAAATTAATTTACTCCGTCAATTATGTCATAAAATCGTATACAACAATACTAGCTACCCACTAAACGCATACATAGTCAAATCTATACACATACGGGTAGAGGAAATGAGAAGTGAGTGGGCAGACGGATTGTGTAAAAGAGTTGCCTCCAAGCCAATTCTTAGAGTACCGTTATAGAAAAGGGGTGACTCCTGCTGCGAGTGTGCTGCCGCGCCTCAGCTGAGCTGTGCTTCAAGCCACCTGCTCGACACTCAGAGACAACAATATTAAAAAAAGACCCGACGCGTGATCGCTCACGCATGACCGGCAACCATGCTGGCATTTCAACAAAAGCGAAAGAAAATTGCCATTGGCGTTTGCGCAGTACTATGATTTTTATTGGGCCTCATTTCAGTTTTTTCTCTTAGCTTTCCATCTTAAACTGTAGAAACTGTTTTTAAACAGTAGAACAAGGGGGTCAACTCTATGGCCTGTGGGCCGAAAACGACTCACAAGGATGTTTAATCCAGCCCACAAATTAATTTTGTGAAGCATTTAAAAAAAAAAAAAGGGCCAAACCCATTAGTTCGCTATCCATAATCAATAAAGGAAAAAATGTTACTTTTACGAGCACTGGCCGGATGAGCACCCCAACTTACTCACAAGCGGAAGTAACCAGTTGCCACACATGTTCGAAATTGCTTGCTGATTGCTTCAGTTAAACACTTCACTAGCATTATTGTTAGCATTCGTATCTAGCTTTGTCGCGCTACTGCTCGGTGAAGGTAAAATCCTTTAATTGCCCCAAAAACATTCACAATGGGCAGGGGTGACCATCTGGGTTGCGACCAGACATTTGGTTTTGCTCCCTGTTATATAGTTAGTCTTGTATTTTTTTCTTAATTTGCTTCAATTACAGTCCAGCAGTTAGCACACTGCACTTCCGTATTTGATGTGACATCATAACATTGTTTTTGTGAGATTTCTTTCTGTCACGTATGCCATTAACTAGGTGCCACCTAGTGTCCAAAATGAGACACCATTTTATTCGTTTAGGTTTCTTTGCTTTTCAATGTACTCCTTGAAAAGCAGTTGTACAACAACATATTTTGATAGGGGCACTTCCACTAGAATTATTTAAATAAATAATCAATTATGTGGTCAGTACAAAATACTTATTTTATGAACAAAAGGAAAAAAGATCATGTAATTATAGCAAAGTATTTCACTGGGATGTATTGGGGATCAAAAAGTAGGTTATTGTATTTTATTTTATAAATATAGATATTTTACAACAATATATTTACAGTTGACCACTATTCTCTGGAAATTGGGACCAGCAAAAGTGATTTTTTTTCAGAAGCTACAAAGTTGAACAACATGGAACCCATACCTGAATGTCTGAGCCTGGATTTGCACTTCAATTCACACTTGTGCGAATTTGTGTCTATAGCCATGTACACATCAAGGAGAAATGTCTGAAATGTGTCACTTGAACTACAGTATATAATGTACACCCAGCCAACAACGGTAGTTCCATCAAGCAGACTCATTTGAGGGGAAAATAAGATGCAGTGTATTTTCAAAGGTAATGAATAAAAACAAACAGTGCTGGACCAAACCTGAACCAATTTACAGGCAGTCTAGTGTTCCAGGATTCTTTTTATGCCTTTAACTCGCGTAATGGTGAGATAATGATGAGATTTGCTCACTAAGAGCAAGAATTGTTGGTCCTTCAAGACTGACCACTTTACACTCATATCTTTGGATACCGATTTTACCCCCAAAAAAAAAAAATAGTCTGGAATAGGCTGGAATAGGCTGGAATAGGCTGGAAATTTAGTGTGGGATTTTGAAAAGTTACATAATGAGCCGACAAATTTAGCAAAAGCGACTTATCTTGGCTTCATCCTAATCAACTCATTCAATGCCATTGATGGCAATAAAGGTAAAAAGTGAACTTTTACTGGGCTGGCAGTGGATGAGTTAATCACCCTACTTGTCTCCGTATGTTGTGGCATTAATAAAAAAAATAACAATGCATCACTTGCGATGAATAAATGGCGTAATTTGCCACTTCGTAGAGGAACATTTTACTGATTCACAGCCAATGAATTAACTGCTAGTGAAAGAATTAAAAGTCTACTATTTGTTTTTGATTGAGAATTTAGTTACGGGAGTGTTGCATCTCACACATTCACGGCAAGTCTACAATTCATTGTCAAGCTTTTGTCCTGCGTGAAATATTGGCACTAACAAAGCTGGTCTTTTCAATAAGTTCCACTTTGAAACCCACTTTTATAAGTTTTTCATAAAACATGAAACCACAGTTGATGTCTGTTTCTAATTCAATAGTGGTGACCACAACTTAAGATGTTTCAATAAATGCGTGAGCTTGGACTGTTGGACGAAACCAGAGTACCACCAAAAAAAGAACATACGCAAGCATGGGATTAAGCATGAGACATTTGCGCTGCGAGGTGAGCAAGCAAGCACTTATTATACCCTTGCTTGTGGCTGCAAATGATTTTCCAGGCTGTCTACAAGGTGTTGCTCTGACCATCTAAAGGTTGTGTTTCAGCCTTTTGACTGCAAAAGGAATTACGTTCGGGAAAGCCAAAGACAAATCCTAGCCAATAGGTTTTGATTGGATCTGCCCTCTGTTCAAGCCGTCATTGAGCGTACAACCAGAACCAAAGCAAACATAACCTCTGTGTGTTTCTTTTTACACAAATGCAAGACAAATTCAGTGCCCCTTGATTGTGTTGGCAGGAGCTACTGTTGGCTGGTTGCGCTTGTCCAATGCGCAGAACTAACGTTTTCCAGAGCGGTCTTGTTATCTTAAACAACTTTACCAAAAAAGTACGGTTGACCACAGAGAATCTCAACTTCTCAACTACAAGTGGGAACTCGTACACCATTCTTAAAGTCTTACCTTGGAGTTGCACTTATAAATGGGGTGACTGATCGTCTCAACAAAATGATGCCTCATGCAGCGCTGCGGGTCAGAGTCGCTCACGTGCGGGGAGCGTCCATTGTCGCTGGCCTTGTTGCTGCTGGCGGACTGGACCAAGCCCAGCAGGGGGCAGCACACAAGGACCAGCAGGAGGCCAGAGGGCGGGACCACGGCTATTGAAGGTTTCATGGTCCGACCACCCTCAGGCTCTGGGTCCTTACAAGGCCTTTACAACACCTTTGAGTTTGTCCAAATTCCCCCGACAAGACTTCCGCACAAGTTGGATTTCAGGATGTCCTCAATTATGATGTCTTGATCTCGCTCACTGCTTACTACATGAACAATGGATCTTCAAATCTTGTGCGCTGTCGAGCCAAATTTGGAAGTGGGTTTGCTTCACTGAGCCCCGCCATCTCCGATCGTCCCGATTCACCACATTCTGGTTGGGGACAAAGACATAATACGTGAACCATCAGAACTTGGAATGGAAAGACTTTGGCTTAAAATGACAGAACAGTATGGATCAAAAGTCAAACAAAATTCCCACCTCAGTAAAAACAATGAAAGACTGGCTTCCAATTTAGGTAAATGTAACAGTAGCCCCAATTTCATAGTTTGATAAAGTTGAGATTTGTCCATGTTTTTTCTTGTTCACTACTCTGCATGAACCGCACATATGTGAGCATGAACCAAGTCATGCAAATATGCAACTGGAACTGCGGAAAAATTGTCGACCAAAAACTCTTTTGTTGTTTGTTGTCCAAAAATGGTAATCAATAGTAATCTCATGCTAATCATGATTGCCAACCATTTAGCAGAGGCAAATTTTGTCGGTGTCTAACACCGTCATTCCCCAAATATAAGATGCACCCATGTGTAAGACGCAGCCTTAATTTTGGGGTCAATTCCTGCTATTTTCTTAGTTACCATGTATAAGACGCACCAATACCCTGGAAACAAAGTAAAAACAACAGCAAAATCTTGAGTTTTGCAGTAGGTGACCTCTGGCAAAAGCCAGGCAAGCCTCACCATGTTTTTTCTTGATTAGGGTTGAGTTCCTCGGCCACTCAATGCTAAACCTTGAGACAGTCATCCCTGCCTGCTCAAGTGTTTTTATTAGGGCCTTAGTTAGGGTCTTAAACCTTAAAATTCCCAAGGGTATGAATAATTTTGAGGACAAGTGTACGTACACAGAACCCCGTGAACTGGGATGGTAACAGTGACACAGCAGCCCACACATAATTAGGTAAAGTCAATGCATGTGTCAGGTGTGACATAAAATGGTTATGGTTATAGACAGTGACACTTGCTTTCAACACAGTGTGCTACAGGTGAGCGTTAGATTTGAACTTCACAACCTCGTCCCGATTGTCCAGCGGCTGTCCCTCCCTCAGTCATTCCTTTGACGGTCCCTCTAATGCTTGGAGATTTGGGGATCTATTTCAACCCTCCACTCAAGGTTGGTGCCTTTCACACAGAACAGTGATAAACAGTGATGGGATTTAGGCTGAACTACTAAAAAAGATTAATATTTTAAATGACAAGCAAGACTACTGAACAGCTGCTCAACAAAACCGTTTTTTCTCCTAAGTGACGATTGCACTATACATGAACTTTGCGACACATTGTGAAGCCTGTCGTCTCCGTTGGCAGACGCCCCCCTCGACGCTCACGTCCATGCTTTTTTATTATGGCGGAGAAACCTAAGCCATGCACAAACAGCCTGCAGCCGGCCACTTTCCTCTCCGCGGGAAGGACTTTTTCATTAAAACAAATGGCTTCTCACGACTGCAACAAAACTCCACCGAGTCAGGCAGCATATTTTCACATGTATTTATGTAGGGTCTTTTTCCAAGATCACAGTTTTACTGTCCTCCAGACAATAGGGTTAAGACCTGCAGTTAGTTCAGCTGAGGCTGCTGTGTTAATAGGCAATGTGTTGTGAATTAAGACTCGGGCCGCAAATATCTTGGGTCACAGGTCTTAAAGGGGGACACATAGCGAATGAGGTTTACGGTTCCGATCTGTAAGCTTTATGTTGATGCTTTTTATTAGTTTGAATCTCCATAGGAAACAATGGAAACAGAATTAGCCCGTTCTGTTCTCGACCCCCCCCCCCCCCCCCCCCCCCCTTTCTTTATTAACTGTATGAGGCATTTTCAAAAACATTTTGAACTGTCCTAAAGTTTTAACTATAGCTGGCGTCAGGCTGAGTCTCCAAAACGGTAACTTTTCAGGAGATCCCAAAAATGGCTGCTTTCAACACTTTAGATCGATTGTAAAAATAACACGCACACACACAGACTGACGGAAACAAAGCACCCGATGTGGAGTAATAATATTAAACTGGCAAATATGTTTGAATTTAGTTGAATGTATTTATTAATACATTTGAACATTTGCAAATATGTTCAAACGTATTACCATGTAATATATTTGAAAGTAGGTTCACATGTATTTGCCAGCACCTTTGAACTTATTTACAAGTAATCGTAAAAACATTCGCCAGTTAACAATGTGCACTACACCTTAGCAGCTCCACACTTTTGTATGGACTGACCTGTAGTATAGATTTTTTTTCATTAAAGTGACCTTTTGTGACAGGAGATTTAGTCTCAAAGCCAGAGATGTAAACTGCTGTTAAAGAATTCTCTGCCATGGACAATAAATAAAAACTATAATCTCACAATGTGGCGGTACAGTGGTAGACTGGCTTTCATGTCTGCCTCACAGTTCGGAGGTCGTGGGTTTGATTCCGGTTCCAGCTTTACAGTGTGGAGTTTGCATATTATCCCGGTGCATGCATAGGTTTTCTATGGGTACTAGTGTAATCCTACATTCTCAACACCATGTATTGTACAAGTATTGGAAACTCCAAATTTCTCTTTGGTGTGTTAGTGAGCGTGAATGGTTGTTTCTCTGTGTGCCCTGGCTGGCAAGCAGCTAAGTATGTATATTTTTTTTTCAATGCTTATTCAACAGAGAGGAATCGGGGAGGTCCTGACACCGCTTGCCTGTGAATTTCAAAAAGCAATGCCTGAATGCTGTGTGGTGTAATTTTTCAAGGAAAGTTCAAATCTTTAAAAGAATCATTTGTATTTTGATAAATGACATTACCTGATCATGTATCTTGAAATGAGACTTCCCAAATATATACAGTATAAAAAAATCCTTAAATAGATGTTTTTTTTTATTATTTTCACAGTTCTCCTAAAAGGCCTTTTTAGGGCATTTGCTCATCATTGTCTAAACCACTGAGGTTGTTGTGCTTAAGGGACTGTTTAAAAAAACCATGGTAGTAAATAATCATGTGTCTTTGTCTGTTATTTGCCTGAGTAAATGAACTTAACGTATCATGTTATACAGAGTGGGAGGATTTGAGTATTTGGCACCTGAATGGCAAAGAATATCATTCTGCCTTTTTATGAACACTCCCTGCTGTGAATTCATTGATTTTCCCTTTTAAACGAGTTCACATGAAACTATAATAACGCCTCATCGCCCAAATCTTGCGATTCAAAAGCCATACGTTTGAGGAAAAACCAGAATAGGCATTCGGTCTGTTCAAATGAACACTTGCCAGGATGTTTGAACATGAGCTGCAAGATAGATTACAGCCAACTCCAATCAGCAACTTTCACGCTGACACTTCCAAATGAAACCATACTCGAAACTCTGCTCTCTACATTAGCCTTGCTTGCCGCTTTGTGTGTGTGGGTTTTTTTTTTTTTTTTGGTCAATTTTCAATTCAAGGGTCATTCAGGTAGCTTTTGTGTCTGTGATTCTTGTTGTACTTAAAATTTTCCATCTAGACTAGAAATGTACTAGACACAAGCTAATTAATGATAACGACTGCTTTTTTAAGATACTATAGCCTTTGACCAGGCCGCTGTGGTGGCAGACTGGTTAGAACAAATGCCTCAGAGTTCAAAAGTCTATAGTTCAATTCCAGCTCACCCCGGCTTTCTGTGTGGAGTTTGCATGCTCTCCCCGTGTTCGTGTGGGTCTTCTCCGGGCACTCCGCTCTCCTCCCACATACCAAAAACCTGCATGGGCGGTGTATCACTGGACTCTCAGATGTGTCCTTAGGTGTGATTGGGTGAGTTGTTTGTTCCTGTGTGCCTGCGATTTGCTGGTAACCAGTTCATGGTGTCACCTGTCTACTGCCCGGACTGGCTGGGATAGGCACCAGCAAGCCAGTGACCCTAGTAGTGAGGATAAGTGGGTATAGAAAATGGATGGATCGGTAGATATTCACTTCCCCTGAAAGGCTGACATGGCAGTGTCTTCACTCAGCTTTTCTTATAGTCAAATTGAACAAATAAAAGGACCCAAAGGGATGGCACCAGACACATAAGCTCCAGATTAGTTTTTTGTAAAAAAAAAAAAAAAAAAAAAAATCATCAACATCGTATCCAGTTGAGAGTCCAATGAAGCCATTGAGAACACAAAGAGGAAGTAAAATTACTCAAACTCAAAAACACACCTGAAAGGGTATGAACAAAAGCATTTCACTACTGTTTACCCATCCACACTACTGGCGATGAGCTTGATTGGCCATGACTCTAAAATACAACCATACACTTTGTTTTACGATGGGTTATTTTCTCGTAACTCGTACCACCATCCTGAATGTTGGCGAATGCCAGAAAAAAAACAAAACAAAAAATATCCCCTGCAAAATCTTTGATTCAGCTGAAAATTAGCTTTACAGTATTTAAGTTTGCTGCACTTTTTGTGACGTTGACAACAGTGAAAACATGCATCTGTTATAGCAAACAGGAGCCATTTGGTTTAGGAGGTCGTGCATGGAAACTTCCATCTGAGCTTTAATTGACGCCTCACGTCCACCTTGTGCGCATAGCTTATGTGCCCTATGGTCTTTAAGTTCGCATTAAGATAATAGATGACACTTTCATTATGAGCAAAGAGAACTGGAGACCAAACACACTACGATGCTGGACTAACATTTGCTGACCTCTGCTTTACTGTTTACTGCTGTAATTGGTCTGAGCTCCATTTTAGTAAACAACCATGTGAGCCATAAAAAAACAAAAACATGAAAATCTGCTGTTTGCAAACTATAGTTCAGGGTTGCAGATATAGTTTCTGTCAGAGGGCTGGAATAACTGTAAAGTTAAGATACATTTTCAAGTTCATCACAAACATACACAGTTTCAAAATCATAGGCTGGCAAAAACAGTTCAAATGAGAGCTTGGGAATAAGAAAATGCTTGTTTTTTTCCCCCCAACAAATTTTGAAAAGTTGAAAACAACTTGCAAGTTTGGTATTTTAGGCAGAAATCAGCAGTCAAATCAGCATTTGGCGGGCCGCATAAAATGATTTTAATCAAAACGTGTAGGATTTCAACCTTGGCAACATTCAAATTGCTGTAACCATCCGTTTTTGAGCTCCCTTCATGTATTAAAACAATGTGAAAGAGAATTAATAGTAGAATTACAAAATACCAATATTTAAGGCACAGTGTGATTTTGTGAAAACAAATAACGAATATGTATGTAACGTTACCAAATATTTGCTCAATTAATTATCTTATGCATATGGGTGAGGTTGGAAGCTGAGGAGTAGCTTCTCATCAAATATTTTCTTATTCTCGCCCTGGACTCTGCTTTATGGGGGCCTGGCTGTTCCCAAAGAACAGCTGGACCCTCCTCACACTTGGTTTTGTTGGAACACAGTAACCTTGGGTGCTCCCCCCCCCCCCCCCCCACACACACACACACACACACACACACACACAAAAACAAAAAAAACATGCTTGTTGGCAGGCGAACAACAAGTCTTTCAGTGTGGATAATTGTGCATAATACAAGAAATGCTCAGCTCAATTAAAGTAAACACATTTACTTAATGGTTACTTAAGACAAAGCAACACAGTAACATTCAAGGTGCAGGAAAACTACTTAAATCGTACAAGTCACAGCTGGCCAGGTTCTGAGATGAGATGGACTGAATAAAACTGAGAGAAAACAATCACTACAGTGTTCAGGCTTCAAGGACTGTACTGCATGAAGTGTTCTGGAAGATAAAGTAGGTATCAGTTATGTTCTATCGTGTGTAGTGTGTCCAGCAGCAGTGTGGTGTCTATCAGGAGGAATGGATGAATGGCCAGTGTTGTTGTTCTTTTTTTTGACAGAAATAGCTTGAAAAGAACCCAGAACTGTGTGGCAAAAGTGCTGCATTTACTCTAATTTGTAGCTCCAAATTGTGTTGCTTTGTGTTGTTTTGTTGCTGAATGTTTTTACCTAATTGAGATGGCTTTTATTTTGGGTCCTAAAAGCAGACCAAAATGTGGTTCACAGCTTGGAATTATGCACTAGAATTAAAGCCAAAACTGTGTTGAACTGAATTTGGAATGTATAGATATGTAGCAAAATTAGACAGCAAAATGGTTATCATAATGTCAGATTCTGATATTGTCCCCTGCCTACTCACATATAATCTAAATAAATCAGTAAATAATGTTACAATTGTGACTGATAATTCTCCCGATATGCTCAGAGATGAACAAACTAGCACGTTTCATGCTTTACACATGCAATTTAGCTACTCACTTGAAAAATATTTATTTTCATCTCTCGTTTTTCGTTTAATATGTCGGTACTGCAATTTCCTTGGAAATCACAATGTATCTTACACTACCTTTTTTAAAATGTTTTGTTTAATCTTATTTTATGATATAAAAGCTATATAATTTATAGCTAGCATCAAAGAGTAGCATTTGTGCACATGTTTTTTGCAAAGCAGACTGAAATTGTATGATGATTCTTTGCACATCTATAGATTGAAGCAGAAATAATTTTTAATCGAATCGAATCATTTTGAATTGGAAATTCCAAAATTTGATAAATTATAACAATTGAGATGAGAAGTGTTTCCGGGATTATCAGTCGGTCTCTGTTGAGAAGAAATCAAAACCTGCACTAGCTTATCGGCACGCTACGTCATGTTGTTTGCTTACAATCGACCGCAGCATTTTAACCTTGACATTTCTGAGGGGTATGGGTTAAGTTTCCCCTTTTTTTCAAAGTGTACCAAAGCTGATTCTTATCTCCCTGCTCTCAAAACAGTCTGCATTTCTTTGCGAATACTCTGTGAAACAAAATACAACATGAACGATTCCGTGAAATGAGCCCATCATTAAAGACATTCTCTGTTTGCTCTGAAAACTGACTTGGTGACATTTCTGATATCCCAGAACTAATTTGCAACCAAAAGCCAAAGTGCCGTAGGCGGATGGCCTCGTCAAACAACATGAAACACATGTAACTGTCACATCCTGAATTTAAGTCAACAGAAAATTAGCATTGGCCTATCCCGCTTCATTTTCTTTTCAATAAAACTTGGCTAAAGGCTGGTTTGTTGTTTCAGCATTCTTAAGAAGAAGCAGGAGAGCCAAACCACAAAGCTGCAAGACAATCCGTCCTGGTATCCATCCACTCGGGAAGCTTTAGGGCTCACCAAGTTATGAGAAGTTGTTTCAAAGCAAAGGCGAGCAGATCAGATATGATGACGTCTCTACGGGGAGGCTGCGGTGGGAAAGACGCCACACACCGACACAGCCGAGTGCTAATAACTACTGGAATGTAACTCGCTTTGCTTTAGCTTTTATGCATTTGATTTTGTGTTTTGATTTCTAGATACGGGTTTTTACTCGCCAACCTTTGGAAAAAGCGACACCTTTGAGGTTAAAGAATCTTAAAAACACAAATTTTCTCTATTCCATCATTTTAAAATTTCCTGAATTGTTGATGGATATTTAAGTCGTTGACCGAATTAAGAAAAATCGATAAGAGTGTTTGGTGAACGAAAAATGTTCATCAAAATAGAATAGGTTTGATAATTTCGATCTTTGAAGTAGGCGTCTTTTGACCTTTTCACATCGTGGTATTTTCTCAGGCGGCTTCATGACGTGGGTGATTCTTGATTACCTGTAATGATTTTTACATTGCGCAAAACTTGCGTTTGTTGACCCCTTGATGTTGTTTGTTACCATTTGAATTTGAGGCTGTTTCCAAACTTTTGACTGGGTCAGTACATCAGTGAACAATTGAAGTAGTAACATTTAAGTGCTCAACAAATGCATTAGACCACTCAGACTATTTTCCTCAGACAGCATCTATAGCACTAGTAAGTGCTTCTATTTTCAGTGTGCTCTTGACGATTTACCATCGTAAACATTTTATAGCCAAATTTGAGGTGGCTCACGGGGTTTTTCTTGGAGAACTCATAAATGAATCAAGTATAAAAGTCAAACATTTCTGTTCAAGAATGCAAGGAAGCCTCCTAAACATTGTAGGCCGGGAAACGGGCTTTGCGTTTGTGCTTTGTAGTGGGTGCAGGGGTTGTTATTAACTTTTTAAATTGCTTGCTTTCAACAGTCTTTTTCTAAATCACATTAATGATTAATGTGAAAAAAAAAAAAAAACGCAATGTTTTATACCTTTTTCTTCAGGTTAAAATCTTTAAGATATTGCTGGGAATGTTCCAGATCAATTTACATTTATTATTATTTATTCAAGGTGACGCAGTGGTTAGGAGATCCGCCTCACAGTTCAGGGACCCAAGTTCAAATCCACCTCGCTCCACTGTGTGGAGTTTGCATGGTCTTCCCAAGCCCACGTGGGTTCCCTATGGGCACCCCGCCTTCCACTCATACTCCACAAACATGCATATATTGGACATACTGTACTGAATTGTCCCTTGGTGTGATTGGGTGCATGAATGATTGTTCGTCTCTGTGTGCCCTGCAATTGGCTGGTGACCAGTTCCGGGTGTCCCCCGCCTAGTGCCCGGAGTTAGCTAGGATAGGCACCAACAAGCCTGTGACCCTTTTGAGGATAAGCGGCTATAGAAAATGGATGGATTTTTTTTTCCAGCTTCAACTGGTTCCGTTGGTTAAAAATGTTTCTAGTTCAAATAAGGATTGACATTTTTTTTAGGCACTTTGATGCACTTTAAGCTATTTTTCCGAGTACAAATAAGCTGTAACCTGCATATACTGCTTGAAAAAGTAAACCTTTGCTCAAAGTTTACTTAAATGGCTTTTTTTACTTTATTCATGTTATCAAGGATACAATTTTAGGTATCCCTATACAACTTTCATAGATGTTTTCATTTATAGTCCACGCAGCAAGTGGGGTGCGAAATGTTTTCTCTTTTCTTGGGGGGGCGCAGTGAATAGCATGTCCGCCCCACAGTTCAAAGGTCCCGGTTCAAATCCACCTGGCTCCGGCCTTTCTGTGTGGGGTTTGCATGTTCTCTGAGCGTGGGTTCTCTCCGGGCACTCCGGCTTACTCTCACACTCCAAAAAACATGCATGGCAGGTGTATTGGACATACTAAATTGTCCATAGGAGTGATTGATGTGCCCTGCGATTGGCTGGCAACCAGTTCAGGGTGTCCCCTGCCTACTGTGACCCCTGCGACCCCTGTGGGGATAAGCGGCTCTAGAAAATGGATGGATGGTGTAGTAGTAATAGTAGTAGCAGCAATTGTATTAGTAGTGATTGTCATTCCATAAGAGAAACATTAGATCAACAGCTAGCCGTTGGCAAATAATGAGACTTTTAATTTAAAAAACTCAATGCGAGGTTTCGACTAGCTCATTGAGTCCCAATCAGAACCTGGAATTGTAAGACCGATGTGTAGTCAAATACTATACATCAAAAGATGTGCCAGCCTCTTTGATGATTCACCACTCACCACAAAAGTCTAATATCTGGGCACAAAAACTGCGAGCCTTAAGACCGTCCTGGGCGGTGCACTCAGTGTACTCAGCTGCCGGCCTGTTGACCCACGCGATGAAGCTGCGAATCCCCGCGAAGATCCGGCTCACTGCGTGCTCCCCACGTGCTATCCAGTCAGCATCCCAACAATGTGGAGGGCCCCCCGGAGCAAACACAACTTACTTTTTGACATGTGCAGCTTTGCAAATGTGACAACACAAAAGCCATAAGTTAAGTGGGCCGCGGATATTTATACGTGCGCCCTGCTGTGTGGAACCAATCCATGCGCTCACCATGAACTTCTCTTGCACACGACATATGGCGGCAGCAGTGTGTGTGTGTTTGTGTTGAAGGGGACGTCATGGTGTCCCATTTAGACACATAATGTCAGTGTTTCAATTGCGCCTCTTTATTAAGACTTTTTTATAGACTTTGGACAGAGCAGAGACAGCTAATTCATCTTGTGTTCTATCAATCATCCGCACTATTAATAGTATTGTCTGTCGCAATATCACACAGCTCAAGAACAGAGACTCCAAATTGACTGCAGAGTCCAATGTGTGAAACAAATGTATTAGATCACCTGTCGAAGAGATGGGATGAGCACATCTAGCGTCATTAAGTGCTTTAATGCGGACTCTTTACATTTTATTTATGTCTTGACATTTGACATCTAGGAAGGGTTTTTTTTTTTTGTAAAACTGCTTTTTAAAATTCGTAGGCAAGTAACTACAATAGAGTGTTGGAATTCATATGTCATTTCAGATTATATATATTGGCATATAAACCTTCCACAGAGAAAATTTTTAGAGTACATTTTCCTGAAAACGGCGTTACTTAGTCCAAATCGAAAAAGAGTCCAATTTTGACTGGGATTTCAGTGTTTTATCGTCTAAAAGTATTTACATTTAAATTTGACTGTATTAAGACAGATACCACCGTATTGTCTGCACTACGGGGTGCACTGGATTGTAAGGCGCACTTTCAATGAATGGCCTATTTTTCATTTATATTGCGTACCGCATTATAAGGCGCATAGAATAGAAGCTACATTAGTGGCTGGGGTTGCGTTGTGCATCCACTAGAAAGAGCTGCACTAAAGGGAATATGAACAAAACAATCAGATCTTTCAAACTTTTTAATAAGAAAGTAAGAAGAAAGAAGATTTGTTGAAAGCTTTGTTGAAATCTGAAGAATGGGGAAAAATACCTTTTGATTACATTAATCAATGCCAAGACCAATCAGGAGTTTAAGAGAATATAATTATGATTCAATTAAATACTAAACTTATACTTAAATCAATTTGCAACCAAAGCCCTTAAAATATATTATTTTGTTTTGTTGAATTTGTGGTTTATGTGTCTTGTCCCCATATAAATTGCTTCAAAATTGGAGCATATATTGAGCATATCAAAATTTCAAAAAGGGTATCCTAAACATTTTCATTGTAAAAAAATACATTTATAACTGAAATGCAGAGGTAAAAATTGAAGAATTTACATGGCGATTAAGTTATTTTATTTTTTTGTTCTCCAAAAATGAAAACTCACGGATTGTGCGCTGTATAAGGTGCATCGAATTGTAAGGCGCACTGTTAGCTTCTGATAAAATGTAAGGTGTGCCTTATAGTGTGGAAAATACGGTAGTCTTTTTAGAGTAAAATGTATTCTACAAACTTTACTGCGCAGATACACCCACACACACACACACACACACGCACAGACTATGTTGGCAATCCACAGCGCTTTCACTTTTGTCAGCTGATACTATACAATTTACATTAGATGCCTGTCTCATAAATTTTTGAACACAATGCAGGCATTCCTTTTTGTAAAAAAGCACCACAGCATCCATACTGCCATCTGTTAATGAGATGTGACATACAGTAAGCAACTGGCATTGAATGTTATACTTTTTTAACATCATCTATCGCTTTCAACACATCATGACTGGATACGTTTCGTCTCAGCCTTGTCGACCCCCCTTACACAAATCCAGCATCCCTTTTGCATTCCAGCTATGATTCTACCTTTGAAAGCAGAAACTGGACAGCTAGAAGTTCCCACTGTATGCCCTAGAAGACCACCTTTTCCTTCTAAGCTTGTCTTTCCCAAGGACAACATCACTGGGGTGTACGATTTGTTCCCCGGCCGCAACGTGCCTCCGTTTACGTCATGATGTTCTATTTGCCCCCCTCCTCACCTCCCTCCATTGTTTCACCAGCTTTTAATAAACTAAAGGGCAGATTCCTGACTGCGGCACGGGGATGGGGGGCGGGATTGTCCAGACCCATAGACCTGTCCTACACACACACACACACACATAGACGCACACACAGTTTGGCATGTGGAGTGGCAAGCTCTTCAACTGTTCACTGACGCCAGCTCCTGACACAAACACACACACACACATGCACACAAATGTGGGCTTTCTCTACACAGTGGCCCTCCCCACACGCCACCCTCCTAAAAGCTAAGCTCCCCACTAAATATAAACCCGCCCCTCAACCTCACAAGTCCTGTTAAGACAAACAACAGGCATCCCTGCGAGCTAAGCATCTGTTAGCCATATACGCCATGCTGTATGCCAATTTTTTGGCCGTTGACAAATTATTATTAACAGGACAATTTAAGGGTTTTTCCAGTCACATCTTAAACATGATTTCAATAGTGCAACATTCCATGCAGGAAAACATACAGGGAGGGATAGGCTATTTTGATTCAGAACTGGCCATTTTAGCATCATTTGCAGGTTTTTTTCCCCCAAAAGAATCTTGTTCTGCAGATTTATGCGAAACGTCCGTATTGAAAGGGATTGCAAGTGTTCTCATTTTATATTTGTGTTTGATTATTCCTCTTGTTCAATAAAATTGTGCATCTGCAACTGTGGCTGTCCTTGCGCACATGAATGTGCATTGAACATTAATTGCTCAATGTATTTTTTGTTACTGTGTGTGGATGGCACATGCAAATTAAACACAAACTTCTAATTTCTTTGAAATTCATAGGCACCCCCTTTCAATTGGATTGTATCGATTCTTGTCAAATATGTATGCATTCTTCCTAGGACTGGCCGCCTGTCTAAACTGAGCAATGGAGAGAAAAAGGCCTTAGACAGGGAGGTAACCAAGAACCTGATGGTCACTCTGTCAGAGCTCCAGCATTCCTCTGTGAAGACAGGAGAGCCTTCCAGAAGGACAACCATATCAACAACAATCCACCGATCAGGCCTGAATGGTAGACTAGCCAGATGAAAGCCACTCCTTAGTAAAAGGAACATAGCAACCTGTCTGGAATTTGCCAAAAGGCACCTAAATGATTCTCAGAGCATGAGAAACAATATTTTCTAGTCTGATGAGACAGAGATTGAACTCTTTAGTGTGAATGCCAGGCGTCCTGTTTGGAGGAAACCAGGCACAGCTCATCCGCAGGCCAATATCATCCCTACAGTGAAAATGGTGGCAGCATCATGCTATGCGGATATTTTTCAGCAGAGAGATCTTGCAGATTCGTCAGAATAGAAGTAAAAAGCGATGCAGAAATATAGACTTTTCCTGGATAAAAATCTAGACCAGAGCCCTTTTGACCTCAAACTGGGGAGAAGGTTCATTTTTGAGTGACCCAAAGTAAATTGCCAAAATCTCACAAGATTGTCTTCAGAACTACTCTGTGAATGTCCTGGAGTAGACCAGCCTGAGCCCGGACTTGAATTCGATTGACCATCCCTTGACCTGAAAATGGCTGTGCACAAAAGTCTCCAATGCAGCTTGATGGAACTTGAACTGACAAAAGATAGGTGTGCTAAGCTTGTGACATCATATTCAAAGACTTGAGGCTGGAATTGCTGCCAAAGGTGTCTTAAAAAAGTACTAAGCAAAGGCTTTGACTATTTAAGTAAATGTGATTTCTTTGTTTTTTTATTCTTGAAAGATTAAAAAATGTCATAATGGGGTATTGTATGAATAATTTTGAGATAAGGGATTAATTTCTTACAGCACTGTGAATACTTGTTGGATGCATTGTACCTCCACAGCGTATTTATAAAAAAGATAACCAATAACACATACCAAGCTGCAGGCTAAAATCAGAGCATGAAACCAGATCAAGACTCACTTCAGCGTCCAACCTCCAGCAATCAAAATGCAATGTAGGTGTGTTCATTTTTATCGTACGAGACCAGATTGTTGGTCTTGAATGGATTTTTTTTTTTTTCCAGGGTTGCAGTCGTGTTGGAGTATTGCTCAGTGAGACCCTGTGAACATTATATAATCCAGTTTAATGCAAAACATTCACTTAAGGCCTCACAAACAGGGGCATGCTTTGCTTTTATGCTTTTTGGCCTTAGGAATTAAGGAAGGATTTAAAAAAAAAGGTGCAGCTTGAATTCAATTATTTTTCTAATACTTCTGGTTACATTTTTGTAAGAGAGAAATTGATACCAGCTTGTCTTCCAAAATATCGTTGATGAAATTAGTGGTAACCACAGCTATACTGACAAACTAAAAACTCATTTTGTGGTAGTTTTAATTCAGCAGTATGGGTATGTTTTTCCCCATTGTTCTATCGAAACCTTAACACAATGTGCTAGGTCAAAGTGTCAATATAATGCGTTGGATAACATTTTTGCCCCAGTGCTGGTTAGCTATCTTGCCCAAATGGATTTTCAGAGTATAGAAATGATGAATTTTCTGGATGTGATTTCTGCATGCATCTGCATGCAGAAAGTCTGGTCAACGCTGGTCAACACATCATCAAAAGGTTCATGTTTGAAGCCTTTACTGGACACAGCGGCCGCTCTGCGCCAATAGTCTAAACAGGCAAAATGTCCAAAAGCGTCCGTAACAGCCATTGCTTAAATTCTAACGTATGCTGAATTTTTTCTAAAGTCCTGAAAATTCTTGCCTGTTAAGGACTTCAAAATAGAAAAATGTGTGCCTAATAAAGGCTCTTTTTGCCTGTTTAGACTATCGACCGATAGTGACCGCTGTGCCCGGTAATTCTTTTACGATCAGAATATTTTCTCTAGCAATTTGTTTTCACAATCGGAATGCAATAATAATAATAATGATAATGATAATAATAATAATAATAATAATAATAATAATAATAATAATAATAATAATAATAATACGTAATATATTCAGTAATATTTCAGAATTTATGATTAGGTTCAGCAACAGGTGGAATGTTTTCTGAAATGTCATCGCTAAAAAGTACAACACATGGTAAAATCTTTATTGACCAAGCTGTTTTAGGTCAAACCTATAAACAAAAAAACATATATCTAAAAAACCTAATGTGCTGGGGAAAAAGACTTTTTAAAAAAAATCTGTGTCAAAAGTACATTTAGGGATGATGAAGCCATCTCTGATTAAAATCTGGTGTTGACTGGTACAAACAGTAACAAAAAGGAACAGTAACAAAATTAAAAACAATAAAAACAAATGGCACTCAACTAATGGCTCCAGTTTCACACAACATTGAAAGCTGAAGAATAAATATAAATTCTGAGAGGGTTTTAAAAATGAAGTGAAGGGGCTTGTCTAAAGTGTACCAGGAGGACTTTCCATAGTTTGGGACTCATCTCTGAGCTCCTAAATTAGATTTTGATGTTTCCAGAAGCAGCTAGTCATCTGACCTGATGCACCAGGCAGGCCTAGGGAATTTTGAGATTTGATCTATTGTATGATTAATTCTTTCAGTAAGAAAGATGCCTTTTCGACCAGGGTCTTTCTCCACAGCTTTGGTGGTCTGCCAGAAGAAATCAATAACGTGAGGCACGTAAACGCACACACCTGCAAGACATGCACCCCCAGGGTCATTCTCGCCACTATTAACTTTACATTCCACGCAAGGTCCACGACCTGCACTTACCCTCACACACCTCCTTGTCAGTGCCTGATTAGGCCAACTGGCTCGGCCAAGGTAAACTCCTTCATTACCACTGAACGTCGCTTTCACCCAATTATAACCCCTCGCGCTTTGATGACACTATACGCATATCTGTGTCTTCAAAGTCCATGTAAAAAGATTAAAGGTGTTAACAAGAAAGTCGCAAGTCTTAACCTTCAAGTTTCAAGCAAGTTAATAATGGCAAATCTAGTAAATCAAGCCGATTCCCCACCAAATTATAAGCAAGTTAAGGCATCACTTGGGTGATGCAAGCCTTAATTCAAGTGAAATCACAAAATACTACAGTATATATATATATATATATATATATATATATATATATATATATATATATATATATATATATAATAAACTAAGGTCCTTCATAAACAAAGCCATTAACATGCAAAGTTAAACATGCACATTTTCAGATGTAACCAGGTAAGAATTGTCAAGAAATTACTTTCTGATACATGGTTGCTATCCGACGACATTTTTGTGCTCAAAACACAGACATCGTGTTTACCTCATGATTGGGACAAAGAAAGAAAAACAAGTGTTGAGATACTAGCTTTTCATCTATTGTGTTGCTGTCCAGTGAAACAACTTGAATCTCCTAAAGAACATAACCCACACAAAAAACATAGGACAGCGACAATATAGAAGTTGGTTCAAGCAAACTATCCATTTTATGACAATGCCAGCCAGTTACAAACTTGCTTCAGTGTGTGCTGATTTGATTTGAAAACACAAACAATCAACGCTTCAACATCGATCTTATTAAAAAATGTATGAACAATAATTTGTGAAGTTAGAAAGACACTAACAAATCACGGAAAACTTGCCAATAAACTTCATTTGAACCAGTGCGAAAAAGGTAATCATCACTTTTTCCCCACTTTGGGGGAGGAAAATGGAGATGCATGGATTTGAGGAAAAACCCAGTAAGTAGAACATAAAGATATCAAATGAAGGAAGTAAAATGTCAGAAAAAACAAATACTCAAGCAAAGTACAGATAACATACACGACAAATCTAGTAATGCAGTCCCAAAGTAATTTTTACTCGAGTACTTCCCGCCACTGCGCAAAATGTGGGCATACCGTTAGGTGCTTTTTAGTGGATGGTAATAGTATGCCTTAACACCTCTTTAAAGTGACAACCGAAGCTTTTAGCTTACAGGATGGACGACAGTCTTACCTTCCCAAGAGTCCGAGTATCCCGACCACACAAGACTGAAACCGTCCAACTCTTGTTCCCCCTCTAAGCTCCTCTCAACTCATGTGCTGTCTCCCTCTTCCCTCTCTCACCTCCTCTTTCTCTCTCTCCGCCTCTCACGGGTCATTCCTGAAGGAAGGCAACAAACGGCGTCAGTCTAAGAGGATGCTACTCCTGCCTACCAGCATGGCTCCCATGTATCAGCTTGTGGACCGTGACACCACCAATCTTATATCTCACCCTCGCCAACAGAGCAGCTGATGCTGTGTGACACGCTTCCCGTTGTGGGAAAGGGTTATTCCAAGCCATCAGGAGAGAGGGACAACCAAACATCAACTTTTTCTTTTTTTTGTTTTTAGGAGGTCAGGGTTGTACAATGTTGGTTTAGAAACAACTGCTCCTTCACGGTCTTACTCCAGCATGTGGTATGCATGAAGGATGGCAGGATTTTAATAGCTTATTGATGGAATCTCCACGCTTGTAAATCCAATTTGTATTCCCAAGCCCTCAACCTACGAGTTTACATGAAAACTTGAATAGTACTCATAAAAACTACACCCTGAGGGGTCAACTTCACTTTATGGATATTTTATTTTCAGAGCATATGTGAACAATTTACAATCATGACTCAACATGAGGTACATCTGCACAGTTGATTAAGTCCTTTGACAGAAACGCACATTTGTTTTATGTTTGTTTTTATTTACAATTTTCTTAAAGTCTATTTTTCCCCTTAAACTATAACAGCAACTCTTTTTTTGACCTTGAACAGCTTCTGAATACTGCTACAAAGTTGGTTTATATAATAATATATAAAGCATATATATATTATTTGTGCAGTTTTAGATTCCACTAAGTTATAGACTTTGAAAGTTTTTAATTTGCTAAATAATAGATTGGTTGAGTCAACATATTTTGAGCGGTTAATAATTCGTATAGCTTTTTTCTGGAGCTTATAGACAGATTGGTTGTTTATCATGTACTTCCCCATACCTCCACTCTTTAGTCAAGAAGTCAAGAAACAAAATTGAGAAGCATTTTAACGAAATTTTAGAACCATTCAAATTCAAACCAGCTTTTCAATTCGTAGCATTCAAACACAGTAAGACAGACCATAGTAACGGTTGATAATTATGTGTAATGTCTGCAATTCACTGGTAGCACAAAAAAAAAAAAATAACTGCGATGTACTGCAGTTGTAGCACAACACCAATCAGCCACAGGGACAAATAGTTAGTAGGAAGAACCAAAGTAGAATTCTTAGTCAGAGAGAGAAAACCGAGATTACAGTATTATTTTTTTTTCATTCTTTGTTTAATCATGCAGGTAAAGCAACTGAGAACAGTTTCTCATCTACCATGCCAACCTGGAGGCAACTTTGGGGTCAATGTTGAATGCCCAAGAAAATTTCAAAAGCAGGCAATGTATATTTTTGTTTAAATGTAGACCTGGAATTGGTTGGTGCCGGTAATCTGTTCTTGTGGGTTGCTTAGAAACTGCAGCGAAAAGTGAAATTCTGTAAATATGGCAGATGCCTCCGCCATCCATGTCCCTCCCAAAATGTGTTCTTCTATTCCCAATATTAAAGTTTGACACATTTAAATGAACTCTTGTGTAATATTTTGACCAATTTTGGGGTCATTTTCTTCCATGGCATTCTCGCAGTACTTTACCCATGGGATGGTACACTTCTTGTTGTGTAATAATTATTGGTCAAGCCACATTGAACTTGGACATGTTGTCACCATCTGGGTGAAATTTCAGCTGCCCAATATTTTATTTCAGTGCTTTCCCTTTGAAATGAAATGCCTTTGCTGTAAAGATTAAATGATTGGACAAATGACCACATAAAGGTCAAATGCATTGTAGACACCAATACACGCATGAACGAGTGAATAGAATTGCATCACGCTGTACTGAAAATACCTTTTACCCCACTTCAGATGCCACGATATAGTGGAGAGGATTCACAAATAAAAAAATATGTGCTCAGATTATTACAGAGTAGCAAATAGCCTTGGCTGCAGAGCCTAAACTGTGAAATAGCGGAGATTAGTGTATACCTAATGAAGTGTACACTGAGTGCATATGACAACATGCATTTGTGAATGATGCGTGCAGGACTTCCAAAAGTAATGACCTCATCTGTTTTTCTCACAAGGCTCCATGTGATGAAAGACACCCTAAAGAAGAATTAAATATGAGGCAAAAGATGATAAATGTTCATAATGAATGACACTTAACTGCGTTGTAGGCCACTTCCTCGCATTATCTACTATATCTTCCGCCTGCATTTCTGGATGGCTTTGTGGCCTTTTGCTTTCCAAAATAAGACTCGCGCTGACAAAGTTTGGCACTCTGTAGGTGCGTCGGACGGAATCCAGGAGATGAGACAAGGAGGAAGAAGGCACAGCCAGAATCATAAGTCACATCATCCCGAGGCAAAGGTAGTAAAGAGGATTTTTTCACACACAACTGAAAACTGTGATAGCGTCCGTATGTTAGCGGGTGACAAACGTGAACCAATGGGACAGTTCCATTGTTCACTGTGGGGACTTGGTGGACTAAATGACAAAAAGGAATGCTTGGTGTCACATATATACAGTAGAGCAGAGTCCCCAACCACAGGTCCGTGGCCCGGTACCAGTCCGTGGATCAACTGGTACCAGGTCGCATGAGGCGCACCCGAAATGATGTTTTGGAGCTGATTTAGTTTATCCTTTAACAGCTCATTAATTTGTGGATTGTTTGGCTTGATCTTTGTTGTTGGTGCTGCCTCTGGCCAATGATATTACATTTTGTAGTGAGGAAGGACGGTGTGGCTTCAATTGAGAGCAGTCACTGTCGGTGACACACACGTTGTTCTGTCTCTCTGTGAAATCTGGCCCACGAGTGTCTGTAGGTTATATTTTCTTCTTAAGGATGATTTCATATATGATATTCCGAAAATAAGTTATGTTGATCCAACTACTTGTGGCTGTGAATAACATGCAAGCTAATGTTAGTTCTTATCATCAGCATGTTATATAGTGCTGCTTTGTATGCGTTTCACACATTAGCATTTTCGTTTGTGCCAGGTATTTCCCTATGCTATATGTTAGCATTTGTAAAGGTTTTGCATTGTTGTACTCATTTGCATCTAATAAACGTTTCATATTGAAATGACAAACATTTGTAATTCAGTTAAATGATTGATTAATGTAATTTGTGTACATTTTTGTACATTTTTAGGAGGCAGCCTCAAAAGCATTTTGGAGACTTAAGCAAGCTAAAGGCTCCCATTAGGTTGCCTTTAACTGTGAGTTTATATTTTATGCTCACTTAATATTTGCCATTGGAAGATGGACTTCAGTTGTGCCGTTTTGGTGTAATATTTCAGGCTAATTAACAAAAAGTGATCAGTTAATTAAATTTGTCAGCAAAACTGTTTGTTGTGTTGGAAGTGCACACATAAGCATTGTCCTGGTATGCCAGTTCTAAATCCTCAAGGGAAATTAAGTTGCTATGGACTAAGTGGAGCTTAGAGGGTCAAAATTTTAAGATGCACAATTACCTGAATGACCTCGATTGGCCCTTACATTTTTCCCCACCTTGCCTCACATATCGGGAGGAGTGGGGGGACACCATGAGAAGATGGCTCAGCAACAACACGCAGCAGCAACAGCCTCCTGTAGAGTTGTACACGTACAGTTTGGGTTCTAATGACACTTCCAGGCATCATTAGACATTGCTGCTCCTGACATTATCGCATTAAAAAATTGCAACTCGCACACACCAATGGTCAGCAAGAAAATGACTCAAAACAATGCATCATAATATCACTTTTAGCATTCAAGCCAGCCAAATGTGAATCCCATATGCGACGGGAAAAAGGTGGACCCGCAGGAAGAAGGCTGCAGCCAGAAGACAAACCACCTTCAAAGATGCAAAATGACTTACTTTCCAAATTTCTCAAACTGTGGTGCGCCTGCGAAGTGCCCTCTCGAGGTACGCGGGATTAAAAGTGTAATGCTGATCTGGTGCAATAATTGTAAAAACATGGTCAGGAAAAACTAGTGAAAATGAAATGGTAGAACACATTCTAAACAATTTGGATTGATGACATTGCAACAACATTGTAACAACATTAATATAAAACATTATTCATACTGTGCTTCAAATTCATTTTTTTCTTGAAATAAATTTGGCAAAGTGCTTTGTGATGACTTGCTACATTAATGTCTTTTTTTGCTATTGTTAGCTGTGGCTGCAGTTACAGCTGGATGCTTTGCATTTATGTGGTAGGCTAAACTTGGGTTGCTGTGGTAAGCTAGCTCCTTACAAGGAATACAAATCACTCTACCTTTAAAGTGCCATTGACGCATTTTTTAAAGTTACATCTACCATTCATTGGACCGACAACTCTCACATGCGCTTCCATTTTCATGTCTTCCTTCTGCCCTTGAACTTATCCTCCCGCCCACCCACAATAAGATCCTATCAGTTTATATCAAATACAGTGACAGTCAATTTGTATACTCTTCAGGGTATGATAGAGCTTTGTTTTCCTTCTACCAACAGTTCAAGCGCAAGAAGCCAAAGAACCCCCGAAAAAAAACATAGAAACGGTGGCAGGTTTGGGGTTTTAATAAGAGATTGCGGTTTGGGAATGTTTTAGACTTTAGGTATAAAACATATATATATATATATATATATATATATATATATATATATATATATATATATATATATATATATAATATTTATACCTGTCCAATCACAAAAATATGGCGTCAGTTCAATTGATACTGCCTGAGGGGTATTGGTTTATAAATTTAGTCTAATTTGTAACAATAGAAGTTGTTTAAAATGTGCTGCATCCCAAGAGTTGTTTAAATATTTGGCAGTTAAAATAAAATGACCAAAGCAAGTCCCACCTTGTCTGCATGCAACCCGACACTCAGGCCCTTCACAATAATGTGACCGGTCCTGACTGGGCCTCCTTCCTCATGGTGAGATTTGCCGGCCAGGTCACATCCCATCTTCATTCCCGAACTCTGTGGCCCGTGGGCGTGCAAATCCTGCCTGCACAGAATTTGTCCTGAAAAATTCTAGGATTTTAGTAAATGAGACAACAGCTGCTGGATGACGAGAGACTGTTTATGTACAAACAGAATGAAAAAAGAACAGAGAAGCACAAATCAGAACTAGTGGTACTCTGTCACAACACAAAGCATTACACAATATGTACATTAAAAAAAGAAAATACTGTGGAAAAAAACATTCAGAGAAGATATGAAGTTTCTCTTCCAAATCTGTCTATCCACCACTGAAGGTAATGAAGAAATGTGTGATGACTGGAAGCATAACTGGAAGCATAACTTATTGTAACTCCCCTTGTTTCTCCACGTTTACGCCATGTGGCTTTTACTTAGGAAAGTGGGCTTTAACTCCCAGAATCACACCTACTTATATACCTCCAACCCTGTGTGGATGTCACTTATCCAGCAATAAGCCTTCTCTTCACAACACTGCAGCCGGATATGACTCAATGGGGACACCACTTCAGCTTAAGGGTAGCGTAGCATCGGAAAACGTTGTGATGGGAAGTTGGCTAATCACAACGCCCTTGATTCAACTTGGCAATCATTTGAACTTTAAGGATTTCTATCCCCATTTACATTTCAAGTATTTGCTGTGCATGCATTAACACTTAAAAGCACAACATTATCCCCACCTCCTTTAAAAATATGCCTATTTTGAAGGAAAAATGTTTTGTGTTACAATAACACATTTTTTTAATGAATAAATTGAGCTACAAGCTTGGTCACGACAAATTCAGTGCATAAGTTGAGGTGCTATTGTATTTGCAAAAACAAACATTTTGTTCTAAAAGAAGTTTATTTCTTGTAATTTGACCTCTTATTCTAACAACAAAAATCTTTATTTCGGCATGTCAGATGATAGAAGGCCACCATCACACAAGCTTTTAATTGGCTCAGCATAGGACACTGTGGATAGAGAAGCTATGGTTCACAAATTCTGAAAACCACTGATTTAGAGATGTTACGAAAATGACATAAAATTGTCTCATTTCACTTGGGCTGAATGTGATCATCTCATAGGTACCTGTTGTTTCCACAGCTGTGAGCTGACAGCAGTGATCTTTGTTCAAGCCAATTATCTCTTGTATAATTTCAGCTCAGTGCTGGAAGCCATAGCAAAATACCCGTAGTCATTATATAACCCCACTTGACCTGAAATGTGGTTTTGTTATAAGTCAACCTACTTTTAAATACATGCACATGATGTCAAAACCACACAGATTGCATGTTCATTTACTAGGCTCATTCAACGTATTTGGGTGTGTGTTAATGCACTCTATGCCAATGCCACGCTCTCCGGGTCGGCTGCAATGGAGACGCCGGAGAACACTTCCTCCACCAGGGAGGGGTAATGGATGTTTTTCACTCCGTTAGCGTCACGTCGCAGATTCACATCAAACTGGAGAAGACAACACAGTGTAGTAAGAGAAGAAATTCAAAACATAAAGACAATCACACCATTGTTGTAGAAATGTTCTTTTCCCCACTCCAAATGAACTAAACATCAGTAACAGTATCCTTAAGATTATGCTTTACGTTGAGGTGTGTTAACAATTTTTTTTTGACAATATGGTACAAAAGTGGTCAACATTATTAAATATTTCATATGGATACATAAGTATTTTTTGTGATTATTTACAATAAAAAATCCTAATTTGTGAGAATCCGCTTTAATTGTAACTTGTAAATTTACAACAATGTAGTATTTTTCCAAAACAATAAAATACAGATAGGATCAGACAGCATTCGAATAGTGGCAATCTGCAAATAATTGATGGACACAATGTGATAATGGTATCGTATCATATTCAACCCCAAAATTCTTGAATTAGTGCGATTAAAATTGGCAATAAGCGTTTGCCACAAAAATATGGGTCAACTCAACCCCCCTAATACCTTATTTCTCCAAGGACAAATTGAGTTTTTTTCCCCTCATTTTCAACCCCCTTATTAGGGGGGTCGACTGAGAACTGCCTAACTCAAAACAGACCAATATCTTTCCACATATCTTTGATATCCATGATATATACATTAATTCAAATGCGAAATAAGTCATATGTCATTATTTACATGGTTTAAGATGATTATATTTACCTCTAATTTAGTTTTAGAGCATTTGCACAAAGCATTGTTGTCAACAATGAGGCTGCATGGATGTTTTTGGCGGACTTTGGCGCATTATGAAAAGGAAAAGACAGCTTTACTCGTCTCCTTCAGCCCTCAGATGTGTGCATGCACATTGATGCTAGCATTCTGATCTCACAGTCATCTCTTGTGTGAAGAACATTCCAAGTAAGATGATCAGCAAATCATCCCTTAAGACCTCCATTTCAAACAAATTGAATGGGTCCGAATATGACTACTTGTGGAAGAGTAACGAGGATATTTGCGCAAATGACGAGCAGGAAGGTGAGGACGTCTGAGTTAAATTGGAGGCGAGAAATTAATATTCTGCAGTGTCAAATAAATAAAGCATTGAAATTTCAAATCTAATTTTGTTGAAACATGATGTAGTTTCAGCATTTGTATTAACACACATATTGCCCTGCACTTATCCCCCCCCCACACACGTTTTTGTAAAATTCACTGATTCGCTTGTTAGACTTATAAGCAAAGTCAACTTGTACTTTGAATACAGGACTTGAAAAATTATAAAAACAACAATAACAAAAACTAGAAAAAAAAAACTCTACAAAGGTAAATGCGGGGGTGACACTTTTTGTCTAATTGCAAGTTTTGTTAAGTTTCATCTTACTTGTAGAATGTCATCAGGCATCACTGGGGGAGCAGGATGCTCTAGCCAGTTGATGCCAGCCAGAAAAGCATAGTAGTCTATCTGGTCCCCATCTGCAAACCTTAACGTCACAGATGCATGCGAAACATAAGGTACAAATGAGATCCGAGAAGTGTATCAAATCAATCCCGCTTTAAAGTAGACAGGTCATACTTGTGGAGCAGACGTGTTAGCAGGTTGTCAGAGAGGGGGAGCTGGAAGGTTCTGCAGATGGTTGTTGCCTCTTTGATGGACGCGCGTCCTGTTCTGAAGAAGCGAAGGAAAAGATAAATCAATATTTATATTATTTCATCTATAGGTCAACACACCAAGTGACTTAGGAAATGCATTTTTTTTCCTGCAATCCGCAACTGCAATTAACATGTCTGTGGCTGGGTGGTCCTGTCCTGAAAAGACGACACTGCTATAGTACAGAGATGAAGTTGAAGTGTACTCTAAAAACTGATTAGTCAAAATTACAGAAGAACTTTGGTTGAAGTTTACCAATCTAGTTGGTTTTTTTCCGGCTGATCCTTTGGTTAAAATAACCAATCTAGAATGGTAGTTTTTGAATGTGGGAAGAAGCCCGAGTACCCACACAGGGATTGCCATTGACTGGTATCAAATTGAGCATAGAATTGACTGGAATTCTTTATTGGCAGGTAGGCAAACTAATAAGTTGGCACAAACTACAGTAGTAAATTGTACATCCTGCAACCACTTCCATCGGTTGTTTCATCTAACCAAGAAAATTAGTAGTCCAATAAAAAAACATCTGTAATTGGTAGTTTTTTCAAAAATCACTTTTTATTGTGTGTGTATTTTCACTTGGAGATATAGGACTTCATAACCAAGCTGTCGAATTAGTTATCAACCAAAACACACTCCTATAGGGCAGCTTTGTGAAACGTTTCAGTAGAGAATGTGCGAGTTATTGGAAGATAATGTGCTGATCCAATCGAAGATAACATTGCATCTCTGCTTATGTTTATGTTTACTCACTTTGACATGCTCATATTTTCATGAAGGGCTGACAGAAAAATTCAGGGAATTTAAAATGAGTCGCTTCCAGCCATATTTTGGAAACCAGCAATAAAAAACAGATTTATCCATCCATCTATCATCTACAGCTTCTTCTGAGGATAGGTTGCAGTGGCAGCAGCTTGAGCAGGGAAGCCCAGACTTCCCTCTCCCCAGCCACTTCGTCCACCTCCTCCGGGAGGATCCCGAGAACAGCCAAAAGACATACTGTAGTCTCTCCAGCGTGTCCTAGGCCGTGACTGGTGCCTCCTCCTGGTGGGACATGCCCGAAACGCCTCACCAAGGAGCCATCTAGATGCCAGAGCCACCTGAGCTGTCTTATCTCAGCAATGGCTTTACTCCGAGTTCATCCCGGATGCCTCTCACCCTATATCTAAGGGAGAGAACATACATCCTGCGGAACGCCTCCATTTGGGGCAGGACATCATCCCTGATCCAAAGAGGGAATTCCGACTTTTTCCGACTGAGGTCCATGCTCTCAAATATGGAGATGCTGATCTTCATCCCAGCCACTTGACAGCTGTGAAGGAGAAGCCGACAGCACCACATCATGTGTAAACTGGACCTCCTCAACGCCTCGGTTGTGCCTTGAGATTCTGTCCATAAAAGTAATAAATGGAATTGTTGACAAAAGGGCAGCTTTGGCGGAGCCCAACCCTCACTGGAAACAAATTCGACCTATCACCGTCATTGCGGACAAAACGGTGGCATCTGTGGTACAGATTTACTTAGTTGTAATTTCATCCGTGGTGAGTGCAGGCACTCCAGGTTAGCACAAAAGTGACACTAATCCATTATGTACAGTATGTCTGTGTGCGTGTGTGTATGCATATATATATATATATATATATATATATATATATATGTTTATAAAACAAACAAACAAAAAAAAAACTTGCTTAATGTGGTGCATATGGAGCACACACGAGTGCTTGTCCTGGACTGCCAGTTGTTTCACACTCAGTGATGCCACAAAATCCAGCGTCCCATTCCTGCCATACCGTTTCATTAGAGCCATGGAGAACAATCAACACCAGGATCTCAACACACACATACAGTAAGAACAAACATGGGTGCATGACCTTGTCATTGTTCATTTAAAATTTCTTCTTGGAATTTTTTTTTACTCCTTATTTACATCAGCTACATTCTGGTTGAAACTACTTTTGCTAAGAAAAATTGCTACTTGAAGATGAACTATCCTCTTCATTCATATATATATATATATATATATATATAAAAATAAAGGCTTGGTGGAGAATATCTAATAAAATATTGACATTTATTAGACTATTAAAAAGCGACGCCGAGCCGGACTCGTCAAGTGAGTGGATTGCGATATGAATCCACAGATATCATCATTGATCAATCTCGAGAACTTTATGGAAGCTGCGGTGGGAAGAGCGCAATGCCCTAAATTTCTCTTAAGCCCATCAACCCAAAGCCAATGTAGGAAAACAAGATGGGTGTGCAAGTTCTGTAATGACTGTTTGCATCTAAGAAATATGTCACACCACATAAAAATGAAATATTGGGATAAAAAAAAACACATGCATGCACACATAACTTGTAAACAGCCAAATAGAAAATACTGCTGTTCACCCATCAACACTATGCCTGTGTTTCTGATATAATTTCATCTCATTGAACAAAAATTGTTGGTATAGATTTGTCTAAATTCTCACCAATTTGTCAAGAGAGAAAAGTATAGTAGTGTGCTCTGAAGCACAGTTTGAATTGAGGTATAAAAAAAAGTTGAGCATCAAACATGTATAGTTGGTCATTCAGAAATGTTCTATTTGGTCTTCTCTGTTTTAAATGGTTTTTCAACAAGAAAAAAAAAATCTGAATATCCGATTATATGAGAGCAAATACAACACTTTTTGTAGAATTTGATCTTTACCCCCAATTTCACCTTTTCATTGAGAACAGTTTTTTTCTTTTTAATTGTAATATTATTGATTTCAAGTCATTTTACTTTTATGACTTTTTATTCAGTTTTTTTCTTGTAACTTTGAAAACAATGTGCACAACAGAACCATTTTCATAACTACTGGCATATTAAAATAAATTCTATTTTAAAAACTAAAAAAAATCTTCATATAAAGCTTACTTGAGATATGAGAAATCTTCCCTTCAAAAAATCCTTTACTTTTAGAATTAAGACCTTACAGCTCTTTTTCTTGAAAACTGTACCTTTGAAAACAAAAAATATTTCAAGTTGATTCCTGTATGTTTACTTTCTTTTTATTTCTACTGGAGTGTGTAATGCTGAATTGTTACAAGAAAACATTGACAGCAGTTTAATCAACAATGCCTGTCCATGTTGACTCTTTTGTTTTGTTTTGCTTTTAGAAAGTATGTGAATTCTTTAGATTGACATCTTTTGATTTAATGCACTAAAAGGGAGGAGCGAAAATGAGGAAGGTGACAAAGAAATTGCATGTGTGTGTGTGTGTGTGTTCTTCCGCACTACATGGCGTTTCTTGTCTTTAGGGTCCATCTGGCTCCAATGCTCCACTCCCAAAGCTGGAACTAATGCTTGCTCTGAGATTTGGGGGCCACTGAGTGCACGATTGATGCCTTGCGTGACGCCTGTGTGTGTGTGCGCGCACGCATGTGTCCATTTGACTGTTAATCCATTATCTGTGTATTTTATGCTTCGCTCACACTAGGCGATTTCGGACGGAGATGCTTGGCTGGTCACTGAAGGCTCGCAAATCAGCGCCTGTGCACTCCGTTCAAAGGCGCAGGCCAAGAGTCTGACGCACTACCGACACATCCCAGGCTTTTAAATACCTGGGTGAGTCTGTGATGAGCTACAGCCATGAGAAGCAAGGGGAGTGCACGACTTGGCGAACGACAGTACAAAAACATCTTAACGATGATGCAGCAGCTGAAAGTAGAACAATGAATTCATGTACATCAATGAATTCATGGTTACGAATTTTGTGGAGTACTGTAGTCAAAGATTTGATTGTAGTTTGAAGGAGATGTTTTGAAGGAGACGTCAACCCTTCTCTTTCATATGTTCCATGCACTCCCACTAGTCTAAACACGGCATTCCGATTAATTAAAGACAAAATCCACCCTTTTTTTTTATTCATGTCTTGCTGTCAACCAAAAATGACATCACGGTTGCGCAATCAATCACAGCTCAGCTTGCAAATGTTACATGACCAAACTCAGAAAACAGGTGAGCCTTGATTGGTTGCTACCTGAGCCTTGAGCAACTGTGTTGTCATTTCAGGCTTTCAGGACACAAAATGGTCATCTTCTGAGATTGATGAAAACAGGTGGCGTTTGATGCTTAATTCATATGCCACAAACACAAAATTAACCAGAATGCCAATTTTAGACTAGATGCTGCCTGGCTGCAACATACCAGTGTTGACTATCAAAAGCACTGAGCTACATTTACAACCTTAATTCTAATATTTGTTCCTTACATAAAATGTATTCCCGATACTACACATTCCCTGTACCCTATTCTAATCATGTCAGAGCATTTCTCAACGTATAAATTGATGTTAGATATTTTTGTCCAATCAGATTCCATCCTGTACATGTTGCCACGTGAATCGAATCTTCCCCTAAACGGTAATAACACTTTTTCCTTGGTAAATGGTATATGGACTTTCGCTTATATTGCACTTTTATACCTTGGGTACTCAAAGCGCTTTACACTAACTAGTCATTTACCCACTGATGACGCAGCATCAGGAGCAATTGGGGGTTCAGTGTCTTGCTCAAAGACACTTCGACATGGTCTCGATGGTCGGGGGATCGAACCCACAGCCTCGCAGCTGGGAGACGACCACTCTACCACCGAGCCATGCCGCCCCCATCAGACCTTAACCAATCAGACAGAACATCCAGGGACCAGCACACATCTAATTTTCCAGTCCTCAAAAGTTGGTCTTGGCAAAACTTGTTCCACTTAACTTTGAGTAGCAAAACACATCTGAAGTAATCTGCATACATCGATACATTTAAAAATCAGCCCCTCCGATGAGTACTTCATAAAGCGTTTTTCCGATAAGACAAACAATTCTTTTGAGCAGCTACAGATGATGTTTGTGGCATAATCGCATGCTTTGATACTGCATATTTATTTCATATTCATGCTTTCTGTAATAGCAAAGTAATTGTTGTTTGGAAAGTTGATATTAAATCAGTGACCAAATGGACTACCCTTTTCAGCAAGCTACAAAGTTGCTGTTAATTCTGTTTTAGCTAGATTGATGTTTGATGCAAATCTACATAGTGTATTATGATTATGATGATGGTTTTGATTGTAATGTATTACTCAAAACACGAAAATATTTCCCTACTTGGTGAGGTCGTGGAGTTCAAACATTCGGGTCATGTCTGGAATCTGGTCAAAGTCCTTCTTCTTGAGAACATCCTGGGCCACACTCAGCATCAGGCCAACGTCCACTTCAGGCTGTTGCTGCATGGAGAAAGATCGGCACAACACCAACACCTCATGCTCGCTCAGCCCACACTCCGTCGCCATCAGTATGCTCCTGGGATATGGTCAAACACAGAAAAATAGCATTACCCAATTTAAAAGACTTTTATCTGTTCAAACATAAGACTGGGAGAATATTGTGCTCCCAAATGGCAGATCACCTAAAGAACTTTTCAAAATGTTTGTGGCGTATCAAGAAAGTTTAAAAAAAAATATATATATATTTTACAGGAAAAAAATGCAACTTTATTTTAAGAAACAACTACATTTTCCCTCAATAAACAACTTTGTTCCACTGAAATGATGTCATTCTCTCTAACCCTGGGCCTAACCCCTCGCTAGTGTTAACTTTACAAAATTGCACGTTCACTTTATGGTCATCAAATAGTGAATTTTTTCTCTTTTTGGTTTTTGTATTTTTACTTTTACAAATGTCTGTCTTTTTGTAGGACAATGCATTTTTTTTAATGCCATGCAATAGAGATTTGGTGCCAGGCCTTCTCTTGCATCCAATATCAGGGATCTTGGTTCCGGGATTGCGTAATTATCGCTTAGGTGTGTTCAACCTCCCAAAACCTCACTTAGTGACATTTATGCAAAGATTTTGATTTTGCAAAGAGCCTAAAAGGGAGTCTAACTAAGATTACTAACTATTAATACAGTACCTGAGCGACTCAAAGGTGACAAATCCAGTGTTGGTAGGATCATTAAGGGTCAGAAAATTCTTGATCTCACGCTGCTTCTCTTCCGGAATTGACCGTAGTTTAGCCAGGATGGTGCCAATATTGGCTTTGGGGAACTTACAGAGAAAGTTACACACGATATTGCATGAAATAATTAACTGTGCTGCCAATATTTGATCATAACATTTCCATCCATACCTGCTCAGCATGTTGCTCCAAGTATTTGAAGGTGTACTCGTCAGCATCCAGCAGCCGGAATAGCCTGTTGTTAAGGCAGAGGGAAGCGCCTACGTACATATCTTGGGCGGTGAAATACTGGGAGGGCTCTCTCTTAAACAACTCTTGGTCTGGTTTTTTGATGCGACCCCGCGCCAGAAACATGCCACCTATCACACCTAAAGGTCCAGGAAGGAGAGAGAGGTCTGAAGCTGCAGTCTCACAAAAATTCGCCTCAATGTGAAACTTTTACAATCAGTTTGTTGTTCACGTTCTGAGACACGGTCCTTACCTGAGTTTTTTTGTGAGCGTTCAAACACGCTGATGGAGTCATCGCTCAGGTAGAAGGAGATGACAAATTCCCTGTCACTATCTACTTGGTTGGTGGTCACCATCTTGGCATAAAACTTGAGCACATTACTCTCAAGCCCACACCTGCAGGAATATAAGAAACCTCACTTAAAAACAAATATTTTCTGATCAGTTCGCCCATATTCGGAGTACATCCAGGACAATTTTCAGTTATGCTGACATGCATGTTTTTGGAACGCTGGCCCTGAAAGTAAAACTCACATAAGAAACACACAAACCTTTCACAACTGAATATAATAATAATCAATATTATTAACTTTATTATTAACTATTATTATTAACTTACTGGGGCAACAAGGAACGGGAGGCAATCACGGGAAGGATGGATACAAGGGAACGCGAGGCAAGACAGCAGGGGGGAGACGTACGACACGGACCAGGCCGCACGGAAAATAAACAAAGACCCGACAAGAAGCGAATGCAAACTGGGAACTTAAATAGACTACACATTTAACGAGAAGACACGACACAGCTGGGGGAGAGACAAAAGGCAGGGGAAGCTGATTGGATGAGAAGGAGGGCAGGTAAACAAGCAGGTGGACAAGATCAAACTGATGAGACACCGACAGCAAAAGGAGATGCAGGGGGAAACAAAACTTGAAACTAGAACTTAGGAACATGAACAAAACCCAAAGAAAACAACAAATCCCAACCACACATGACAAAGAGTGGTAGAGCACTGACAAGAAGTGCAGTGTTATTTGCGTTATGTATGTTATGTAAAAACAAAGACATATTCAAAAACATTCACACACTAAGGTAGTATAAATGCCTTAATCTAGATGGTTGACCAAATTTGATAACTCTGTCCTTGAAGGGACAATGTGTAAGATTTAGACCGTTTTTGATTATGGACAGCGGGAGGTGCTGCATTTACCATTGTCCGTAGCTATAACAGACATGGCAGCCACACCCCTTGTAATGTAATTTAATGATAACTAGACCTACGATTATATTTAAAATATACTGTTGGTCATTAAGAACACATTTATTTGCAAGTTTTTGGCATAGCTGGCATAGAGCTGGCAAGTGGTCAAGATTAATGAATTGACAATATGACTACCGTATTATTGGAGGAAATGTTATTTTAAATATACACACTAATAAATGTAAAACAATATGAATTAAAAAGTTGCAATCTGTACCCTGAAACTGAATCTTGAGTCTGTGTCAACACTGGGTTATATATGGTTGCCAAAATTAGGTGTGTTGTAAACAACAAATAATGTAACGTGTAATATGATCCAACCTGTCATATTCCATGAATTTATGGAGGTCTTTCTGTGGTGGTTTGGGCAGCAGGCGCTGGCAGGAACTTAGTGAGTCCTCCTCTGAGCCAAAGCCATTATAAGGAGGTACGAGCCTGGGGGGCTTGGGGACTACAGGAGCTTTGTACTGCACTGGGTTGAAGTCCTCTGAAGGGGGTCAGAAGAAGAAAACACTTAATAGAAGACAAACCCTGGTAGGAGCTCTAAAATGATCAGAGGCTCCAAGGTAATCCATCTGTGAGGGAGCATGGCATCCTGGGCGGATGTTAACCCCCAACGACCTATGACTGCTAGGAGTCAGACAACAGCTTCCATCAGCATGCATCACACTGCCTACTTTATGACTGTGACTAATGCAGCAGAGCCCCAACATTCTGCCCAGGCTAGCAGACTCATCCTACCCCGGCTTGGATTACTTCTGCTGGGGGCCAGTTTGATTTTTGTTCACCCCAACCTCCCTTGGCCCCAGTGATGGCACCACCACCAGAGTGTCTTATCTAATCTATTTTTTTTCTATTAGCTGATCAGTATAAACATGAAAACCATCCTGCCAATATTCCGCTGTAGTACCAGTGAAACCAGATTTTGCCACAGCTGTATGAGATGCCTTGACCATGACAACCGCTCTACCTCCCCCGCTTAAAAAAAAAAAAAAACTGACAAAAGTACCCCAACATTTCTCTTTTTCACCAAAAAATAAATAAATCAATATTTAATATAGATTGGGGTCGATTGGCTCTTTTGAGTTTAGACACAAAAATGAAAACAAAGATTGTGAGTGTTATTGTTTAGTGAGAGGGATTTAGATGAACAAGATCATCTTTGATAGGCATGTGAGAAGCTTTTTAGCTGGGAGGGAGGATATACTATAAAAACTGAGGGAAGCTAAACTATAACTCTTCTACAGCAACGTATCATTGTTCTGAGGAAAAGGGTTTACTGCTGGGTGAGTGACCTGCATGTGTTAACGTCTACTGCCCCTGAGTGGTTAAATGTAGACGTTACAAATAGAAAAAACTAAACAAACAATGTCAATGAATAAAAAAGAGTTCTGCTTTTGGTTACCTATACCATACTTGCTGCGGTAGTAGTCTTTAGTGAAGTCATCACAGTCGGCGATAATTACTTTCCTGCCCCACACGTTCAACTCGCCACCCACGGTCAAATCACAATCCTTATAAAACTCCTCTTGAATGGCTCCTGTCTGCGGGAAAATGTAAACATTGGCTGGGCATACTTTACAATTATGTGATTCAATTTTGTTATAAGTATAAAGTCAACTGGAATGATGTACTTTGAGGCTGTCCAGTATGAAACGGTCTCCTTGCCTGGGGGAGGCCAGCACATTAAGCACAGTGCGGTTGGTCACCTCTCCTGGTAGATTCAACTGGTTTGAAGCATGCTATGAAGACATGATCATAACAAAAGCTGCAAGCAGGAAATAATCATCAAACTTTGACGCCATGCTACGCCCGCATCTAAGATAGTTTGAGGCAGAATAATTCAATGCTTTTTCAATTATTGGGCATTATGATGAGACGTGACATTGTTTTCTAATGTAAAATATGTGCATTGGCTCAATAATAATATTTAATAAAAATAATTATAAAACTGATAGGAAATACCCGGATGTACAAAGTTACTTTTTGGGCCAAATGGTGCGTACTTTGAAGATTCTAAATTATATAACACTCACATCAAAATGTTTTCATAATGTGGATAGCATACTGTAATTTTTCATGTACCACTCAGATGTTGTTTAAATAATGATAGAGACAAAACACTGAAGTAATTTGTCTGGCACTATATTGTGTGCTCTGTGCTTGATTGGTAACTGGTCCAGGGTGCAAGGGTGCACCCTGATTCTCACTCATAGTCATCTGGGATAGGTTTCAAGCTCCCCAAGCTCTAACACTAATGAGAACAAATGCAATGGATGGAAGAGAAATGCCTACAAAATTTACTCATTTTTTGTATAGGAAGCCATTCAAAATGACGGTTTTTTTTGTCATTTTTTTGACAGTCAAAACATTCAATTTCTGTGGACCACCACGCTCAAGTCCTACAAATAGAAAAAAAAAAGATGCATCAAGGATGCAGCTTGCTATCTTTGCACAGGATGGGAGATTCCGGTCAACCTTTGGAGGGCTGTTGACATTTAATAACAGGCATCGGTACAAACAAAGTTAGTGGCGTGAAAGCACACATACATGACAGAGGCCTGGCTGTCTTTCAAGCTGAATTAAGCACTCGGCGGGTGGAGCCAAAATGCTCGAGGGGAGTGGGGCTGTCAGAGTGAATGAGGTCTAGATTGAAGGGAAGAGGTCAGCCAACCACAAGGATGAACATTGTGACTGTTTTGTTTGGCTCTTATTGCTCTTCTGTGAATGTGCTTGCATTTATTTTTTTTTTGTTTGGTCAATAAAGTGATTGAAAGTGCTCCGGCGGCTGCATCTATCCTTGACCACTTGTGGAGGGATAGCAATTTGTTCTAACTTGCAGTGTTAGACAAAATTAAATAAGCTATTTTTTTTAACTTAAAAGTAATATACAAATTCAACACAAAATTTGAACTTACTATTTTAAGTCACTTAATTGGGAGCCCTGAGTTTGTTTTTCCGCAACAAGCTGGGTCCATCTAGGAGTGATGGGAGACAATAACACCCAAAGTGTGTTGCTCATATCCAGTCAACTCTATTGATTGTTTTTTGTCGCGGTCATTGCAGAAAACACCACTTCAAGCAGATCGGATGTTAGAAATCTCGAACATCATTTTGAGGGCACTGTCATTCGCATTCTCCAGCAGTTGATCATCTTCTTGTACAGCCATGCTAGATTCACTTGGTTTGGCTAGAAAATAGTGCTCAAACTCCTTATTAATTTTGGCTCTCCAGTGACCGAAACCAAACGAAGAGAATATAGTTAGATTTCAGAATATATATATTTTTTCAAAATAAAATAGCTTTCAGACTCAAATAATATATAAAACGGAACAGTAATTATTTCTGGTGTATCTTGTACACTTGATCCACGCAACGATACCGGGTCGCAGACCGGAGGTTGGGGACCTCTGATGTAGAGGGGAGGGAGCATTTGTCTTTGATGATGTTATGCGCCACACTGCTAGTTTCTCCTTCATATCCTCTATTACTATTTTCTCAGTAGAGCAGTTAATGTCTTTTTACACTTATATAGCAGTTAAGATGTGAAAATGTTATTTTAAATGCATATTATGGATAATTTGTTTGGAGGGCTTCTAAATATGCTGAGGAAGGTTCCAGAATGTTCTATCTATCAATTCTTTTCAACAGATTTGTTTGTTTTTTTCCACTAATAATTTTCATCTTGTCTCACCTTGGGTAGTTTGCTGCGACGGAGAAATTTGGATGCTGTGGCTCTACCAGAATTTGGAGGGATCACTTCCCTGATCTCTATTGTGTCATCAGCTAGGAAGTAGTGCAACACGAGCTCTCGGAGATCCCCGTACGCGGCCTGAGTGTCGTCCCAGAAGCAGAAGAAGCGCAGGACTTTGCAGTCATTATCCAAGAATTGTTTCAGTGTATCTTGCCTCTCGTATGGCCGCAAAGGACTCATGCTTTTCTCCATCTAGGAAAACAGTGTTTTTTTTTCAGTATGTTTTGTAGGACTGAATCAACCACTATTAAAATGAGCAAATAAGAATTAAAAGAATTAAGAATAAGAGTAAGAATAGGGTGTAACCTTTTCTCTTAAGCTGCGGTAAGGGTCTTCGGGCACAGCGATAGGGTCATTGAGTATCACACCGCATTTTGTGAGAAAGTTCCTTGTAAAATGGTCACAGTTGGTCACCGTGAACGTGTGGGAAAACAGCACCATCTGCTGGTTCAGATTAAAGTGGAACACGTTGTAGAACTGCTCCTGCCTGGGTGCTGGCAGTGGGATGCGTTGGCGACGAATTAGAGTTCCTAACAAGAAAACGACAAGATTCAGATACGATCTGTCGTCACATCATTTTGTACAGTGTGTAAAAAAAAAAAAAAAAAAAAACCCTGTACAACTTAATTGATTACTTTTCTGAGTGGGGAAGTTATAGGAAACAACTGAAAAAAGGTCGAGAACATGTGCACACTTTTTGTTGATTATCTGGTTGAATTCAGAAACAACCGATCACAACCAATCTCACTTTAAATGGGATTCTGTACGCAACTGCCTCCATATAATGTGCCTCGTATTAACCCTACATACAGTTCCTGTGTTCTTGTAGGCCTTTCCTGACTATATTTCCACTTTAAAGCAGAAACCTTAAACTTTTGTACTAACAATAACTTTTGGCGTAAAAAAAAAAGGTTTTTTTTGTAATTCAAATTGAATAAACACATATTTTATAGTGAGTGAGGCCAGATTTTTTTTCCCCACAAAGACATGTAAGTAAAATTGGTTCACCTTGTGGAATTCCACTGTTTTTGTATTCTGGCTCAACCACCTGTATGGTATCATCCTCCAGGTAGAAATAGATTTTACACCTTCGGATTCTGTTCGTGTCATTGGGAGCATCTGGCACGGCTTCCTGGAAGTATGCCTCAAAACACAGCGCCTGCACAGTGAAAACAATTGCAATTTTATTAACAGAAACTTTGAATTTGATTTGTGATATAAAATAAGGTGCCATACCCATACCTGTTTGTCAAAAGCAACCCATGACGGCAAACCACCTGTTGCTACTTTGGGATAGACGGAAGATTTTGGTTTGATCCGCTGCCCCAGCAACAGCTCACCTCCGATGCCTGGCTTTTCTATTCCAGCTAGCAGGGGCTCTCCGCTTAGATAATCAAAATGTTGGGATTTATGGAATTTCTCCTTCAGCAGCTGGATCACAAAGAACAATATAAAAGTATAACAGCAGGTGAATTGCATTATTTAGATTGTACCAAGGAAAAACATTTGTGGCCACTCTCATTCTTGTATTTTATTAAAACATGGCTACATGGATGGATTTCCAAGTTGATCCACCAATGCCTTTCTATGACTTGCAGTCTGCTTCTGTTGCAATTTGTTGATGCAACTCTTGTGATATGCTAAGCTCAGTATCTGAGGACATGAGAACATCCTGTTTGAAACTTAGCAATTAAAGTATCTAACAATCAGATGTTAGCCGTCATCTTTGTCTTGTACTGTGTTAATCAAAGTGTATGAATATAAAGAAGCAAGAAGTTTTGTTAAAAGTTTTTAAACGTCAATGACTTATTTCTATTTATTTATTGCTCCAAAATGGAATATAGTCTGCTATTCGGGTAAGTGAATGGAAAAGGAATTTCATTGTGTGGTAAAATAATATTATGCACATGACAATAAAACTTTCACATCATTTAAATCCGTGATTTTCTGTATTAAATTAGTACCAAAAATGGTTCTGGCTCCCTCGTGTTATGAGGAAATAAAAAACATTGAATGTTCTAATTGCATGTCACAGAGACACAATATTTTTCATCTCAGACAGTACAGTTGCTAAGTACAGTGCACTTGTATACTGTAGTTGTGTCTGTAGTTAAAAGCAGTATTACAGTACTGTTTGAACAATCTAAGTGGATTAGAAAGTTAAGGGACCTCAGTAGGAAGAAAATACCTCTGTAGCTCATTCATCATTTTCAGGACTGGTGGAACATGGAAGAGTTTTTTATTTTTTTTCTCTCTGGGTGTCAAAAGGATGAATTATTTCAGATCAGGGCTGACAAACTCATTTTGTTGTGGGACACATTGTACTTATAGGCTTATTGTTGCCTTTGGAGGGGCATTATGACTCTGAAACAGGGGTCACCAACGTGGTGCCCACTGGCACTGAGAAGCCCTCGAAGATCATATGAATAGCCCACAGACCTGTTCAGCAAATAGGTTACAAGTGATAGAACATTTTGATTTTCTAAGAATGTTACCAACAATTGTGCATATATGACATATAGGCCTACTGCACATTACATATTACACTTGATCAAACTACAGCTGTTTCTTAATATTGTGAGAAACCACTAACTTGATCAGTGTCTTCACATAAACTGGTAGCCCTTCATATTACTCAGTGACAAAGAAGAAGCTCTCGGTTTCAAAAAGGTTGGTGATCCTTGTGTGAAACCATACTGTAAATGTTTAATCATTTCCCAATGTTATTACTGTACATATACAGCGTACAACAAATTGAGGGATAGTTTAAAATCAGAAGTTCAGAATAAAGGTTTGTCCAAATTATGTTTAAACCCTTCTTTGTCCAGAAACGGCGAACTCCAGTCCATGAGAGCCTGGATCATTTTAGAGATCCTGCAGACCTCGCATGGGTTGATCATTCGAATCAGCTTTGTTGCAAAGAAACACTTTGAAAACATGCAAGACACAGGCCCTTGTGGACCGAATTTTGGCGAGGTCAACAATAAAATTGCTCGCAATATCTTAATTAGGTATTACATATGACCATTAGAAAGTTTAGTTAATTTAAAGTTAACATCGTGTAAGGAGTCATGCTTTGATGAGCCAGGTCGCCCTCGATTTTAACACCGTGATTTAGCTCGTCGTCACGGTCACTAAAATGAGACACGCTCCTTCCCTGAAATGACAAACTTTGAACGCCTGTTCCCGGACGTTCAGACTGAAATTTTGTACCGTGTCTCATCTATTGTTATTTTTTTCTTTCCCGGTAAGAAGGGCTTGTTACCGCCACTTTAAACTGGTGCAAAGTAGACCCCTCACCCCACCCGCCGTTCTGATCAAGGCTATTACGTGAACGAAATAGTGACTTCAATACAATTAACTCATGTACGAGAAAAACCAAACTAAAGTGCAACGCCCAATAGGTCAGCCAACTTTTTAACTTTCAACTGTCTGGCCATATTAGCTCGTATAAATTCCAAGATACTTACACGTTTATACCCTATACATTCTATATACGTAGCAGTCTCCATAAACGTCACAGTACTTACGTGTAAATTTGCAGAATTTCCGGGAAGAAAAGGTAACGCCATGGCGCAAATTGTCCCGTTTCCACTTGCCAAAAACGTGCTTCTTGCTATTCCCAGTGTATCAGTCCTGTGTTGACGGTAACCCGGGTTACCTTGATAGGTTTCCAATAGCAGGAACCTACGAAGAAGACTTGTGTTCGTTTGTATTTCAAGTTCTACATTTATGTGCATTAACCTACGCAGCAACGGAACAAATAACAATAAAGCTAATGTTCAAATGTACTTTATTTTTCAATCAAACATCCACTTTAATGACCAGTCTGTAACAATTTTAAAGCATTAACTTATTGCTTCTTTAAACAGCATAAAAAGGGCAAACAATTTCCCAAAATAATCAGCATCAGCATTTGCTCCAAATATGATTACAACATTGTGAACCTTTCGCTGGTGGTAACAATAAATAAAAGTTGCAACATTCTAACAGCTGTCCCCTTTATCTTTATCACAGGAGTGTCCGAGGTGAGGCTTTACCGCACTTTTGTTAAAACATTGGCTCACGTGATGGAAGATGGATACAGTAAACATCTCCTGCTGTAATACAAGTGCAATCATTTGGCCTGTTACAAGAACTGAGTGTATTCACCCATGATGGTTATTCTTCAAGAGAAGGTAAAGATGTGATTTATCTTTACATAGAGAAGGGTGCAGCCTAAAAATAAAGCTACAGGAAAACTGGAAACATGCCGATAGCGCATTGATTATCCACCGAGCAACAAGTCTCCCTTTTCCCGATGCGTTCAGTCATCCATCTGCCTGGGCCTAGGACACAAGGCCAAGGAGAAAGCCTCCGACGAAGCCGCTCGTGACCACAATGTTTTTCTTCACAAACTCTGTGGACTGAGAGCACCATACAAAGAAGTATCATCAATTAAAATTGCTCATATTAAGGGAAAGTCAAGCCCCAAATGTTCTTTGCAATGTGTTTCATTTGCCCCAGAAGTCTAAGCATTATATTTGGATTAATTTGGGGTTTGTGAAATATGATTTTGTGTAATCTTAATTATGCAGCAAACTCCACCCATTTGTATTCATTTCAGGGGAAGGCCATTTTGTCCCTTGCTGGCAACTGAACACACAGCTGCTCATGGCATCACATGCATAACTCGAGTGAAATGGTTTTTACTTCACCAGTGCGCTTTATCGGGGTTAATTAGTGGAATTTCTTGCACTATTAATCGAGTTGGGACCATCTTTTGCGATGTGGAAAAGTCAAGTTTATACACAGCTGACAGTTCTATTAGACAACTGCCAAAATGTCTATTATGGACAACTGTGAAAGGTCACACTAGCAAAACCCAAACAGCGTAAAAAAACAAGTGGCCAACTTGGTAGTAGAAGGTATGACTAAACCTTTGGCCTGTACTGTATCCTGTTGTCACATTTGTTACATAAATGCAAACTTCAAGCTGGGCATGAGAGACTTTGATGCGTGTAAGATTGCTCTATTAGTTTAGCAAGTGAACCTCAATAATGAGCATGATAGAATAAAGCTGATGATTTTCTGTGTGTGTTAGCAACTCACCCTCTCAACTATCGTATTTAGCTCTGGACCTGCTTTGTCGGTATTCTTCTTGATCTGCTTTTTTGCTTTGTTCACGTCCTTTTCAACCCTCTTCCAATCCACTTGGATGTAGCCACTATTATTTGCTATCTAGAGAGCAGATAAGTCAAGAGTACAAGGTCAAGAGTACAAGAATTCTATACTAAAATTCCAATGAAAGGTTCAAATATTGAACAGTGAATGAATACATACCTGTAACAACAGGAGTCCTCCACCCACAGCAGTGGCAGCAACTTTGCCAACTTTCTGGAAGAGATAGCCTGCACACCTGAAAAGAAGACAATGTATTCGTTAGGGTTAAGCAGGGTGTGCACATTCATTGTCAGGGCTCATTTGAGCCTGATTATCTCTATCTGATCAAAGTCAGTAAAAAAACAGATTATCGGGTAACTAAATCAATAATCCTTTGGTGAGGTGCTAATAGTTCTTTTTCGTCATCAATTTGCTCACAAAATACATGGGTAATTACCTAATAAACAGTAATTGGGAGAAAGTGGTTTTACACTACACTTTAACGCAAACTATACTTTTTTTCATTAACTCATTCAATCCCAAAGTCATTTTTATATGTGGAGCAAAAACTCCTGTATCACCACCAATTTGCTCAGAAAATTGACAGGTAATTATTAAATAAACAGTAAAGAGGATAAAGTGTTCTTTTTTTTAAAGTTTCTTTAATGCAAACTGTATATTTTCTTTATTATTTGATTAACTCGTTCAATCCCAAAGGCATCTTTGTTTTTAATAGTGCAGACATTCAATCACATGTAATGACTTTTGTGTCATTATTGTTTTCAAGTTTTTGTTTTTGACTGGTACTAAAAGAATAAATTAATCCACAACTTCATACATTAATCGATTCCTTTATGTACTTAAGTGATTAAATTAATCATTTACTTTAGTACAAATTACTCACTAAAGTGCTTAAAGTAATTGGTTACTTTAGTACTTAATTCATTTCGTACGAGTCATTTTAAGACACTCCTTCAACCAAACATCCGAAATCAATGTAAACAATTTATGTTAAAAGGTACCTGGCATAAAATGTCTGCATGGACTTAAAAAACAAACAAAAAAACCCGTAAAAAAACATCTTTGGGATCGAATGAGTTAATCAAAGGAATAATCAATTCTTCAAACGTTTTATAGTGACATTCCTGTCGCTTTGCTTTTTACACACAACTGAATGGCACCAACACATGGCATAATGCATAAAATTACTTGTCAGACAGTTAATTTCAATAGAACAGGACATAAGTGGTGACTGTTGGGTGTTACACCACATCCTTGATTGCCCCATTCCTGCCTCGATTACAGTTTAGATGCTGTTTGAGAAAGTAGAATATGATTGCAACAAGTTGATTCCCTCAATCTCTATCATTGAGGAGGCAGAATATAGGTGCAAACACTTGATCACGTTCAGGCCTGGGAAGTAAAGGAATGCATGTACCAGTTTCACATATTCAGAAGACAATATGCAAGTGCACTTCAATACACTTCCACAAACAAATACATGTAATCAGATTACCAGTGCATTTTCCTAAACACCCCATAAGTGTCATTTCCTTTCACTGATGCATTTCTAAGCTTTCCTTGCTTTATTCTACCTCCCAACACTGGCTCATCCAAGCTAATAAACATGACTTGCGAGAGGCCAGATGATCATAGCAAGGCCTCGTACCACTCGTGCAAGAGTAGTAGTTGTGTTGGGTTCTGGAGTTGAGGAGGAACTGTTTTGGTCCAGGTTGGCCAATTAACCAGCAACGTTTCATTTATTAGTTAACAAAGATGAACAGTAGAAAATGTGTGTTTGAGAGTGCAAAGTCAGACAGTCAACATCAATAGTAAATAATTCATTCGAAGGCTGAACTGTTATGAATAGCGGTTTTCCACTCAACTGATTTGATAGGAGGAACATCAGGATGGTCACTTGATACTGTTTTGCATTTTAGGGATAGAGGAGTAAAACAACACCTGTTTTGGCGGCTCCAATCACTCTAACGGGATAGGCTACGACGACGTGTGAGGCTGAGCGGGCAAGATGATGGATGGATGTTACATGGCCGGTCGGAATTGAACAACATCATGAAGGGGACGAGCCGGCCACATGGCGAGAGGTGTGGCAAGATATTTCACTTCCTTGTTGGAAATATTGGTACCATAAAACTCTTATTTAATAGAAAAAAAATGCCAATATGCCAAATGTAATTCATGTACATGTATTTTACAGTGGAAAAAGTACCATGATCTAGGTCCTTTAAAAATACGGATCATTTTGCAGGATTACAATTTCCACACAAACGGAGAGACGTCGTTTTTGCTAAGAGTCTGTTGCACAACAAAAGGAAATTATCACATTTGTCATGTAGCTGAATGTTGAATATGAATTAGTCTGATTGGCCAAACAATATTAGTTAAATTACCATGTTTAGATGAGTAAGGGTTAATAAAATATACACATGTGAATTGTTCGGGTTTAATCCAATTTAATATTTGCCAGATAAAATCCATTTAAACAAAAAAAGTTGACCTAACAGTTGAGAATCCATTATTGTTCCATAACTTAATACTTTTGATTATTTGTTGCTTCTTTCCACATGTCAGAGACCCAGGTCGTGTCTGTCATTATAGTGCTATATAATTGTTATGTTGATCCTGGAAATAGATGCGATATTGCTGGTGCATAGTTCTACTCTGCCAACATGCAGTAGCAATATAACAAGTGGCGTTTCCAAACACACTTTTCATTTTGACAGATTTTTATTTTTGTTTAACTCTTGTCACAAACCCTAGATGTAGCATCCTGCTGTGTTGCACTCTTCCAATGTGTACCTATGAAATAAAAAGTATAAATAAATGTATTTATTACCATCCACTGGCTCCTCCTATAGCTAACTGTGTGGCCACGGAGTATTTCTCTGCTATCGGGCCGGACGTCTTGCCAAACAGACGGTTCCACCATCGTTGACGTTTGGCATACTCTGTCAGATCGACGACCTTATCGTAGAGCTCCTCTTCAAGATCTACAAGTAGGATGAAAGTGCACAACGATGAGTCAGCACCTCAATGACTGGTTTTGAACCACTCAGACGACATAAAGTCCAGAATGTTAATTTTAGCTTGAATCTTTGTAGCGTGATATTACAGCACACGGTGACGTAGTCTCCTCATTGCAAAAATTACTGCCATTCAAAATGGTCTTATGTAGTGTGTATTAGACAACATTCGCAACTTTGAATAAACTGTTCTAATGTCCAAACAATTGGTTAGCATCCTCACGGGATACGGCTGAAAAGTTAGCCAACATTGCGGTAATCGTTGTTCAAAGGCAGTGTGTTCATGTTTCAAGGATGTACGATGATCAGATGACAAAGCCAATCATACAGTTTTAAGTTTTTCATCCAAAAACCGTTTTATGTTCATCTGTGTGTGCCAAAAGAAGGTAAAATAGCTACGAGTGAACGACTTGCTTACCCTTGTTGTGCTTCGCCATTTTGTATCCTCAGTTGCCTTCACGTCCGTTGTCACTTGGACTACTTTTGACATTCAAAGTGGGAAGGAGGAGGACTTACTTGTTTCCAAAAAATATTAACTTTGCAAACAATAAAAAAAATAAGATCTTAAGCACATGAATACAGTCTGACAGTCACGTAAAACTCTTGTTGTTTGTATAGAATTATGAGTTAAGCCCGCCATGTCTTCAATAAAAATAGATAAAAGTTTTAAAAAAATCTAAGTCCCAATTTAAGGAAATCCGTCATAACTGACGTCACATTATACCCAGGTGAATTATGGTAAATGTAGGCATTGTGGTTATTTTGTGGCAAGTTGTGTGGTCCGCTCCACGCAACATCTGCTGCGATCGTAATGCAACACTTTAAGGAACATATTTGTAGTACAAAGATTGGTAAACCTTCGCATAAAATAGAGACTGGCTTTTTGGACCGTCTAACGTTGGTTATAATTACGTCACCGTTTATCGTTCCACCGATCGCAAAAACTACAAAATGGTTCCTACGTCGGACCACAACTTCCCCTTTTCTGGCCCTTTTGAATGATAGATGCTCTAACAAATTAGATGACACACTGTGGGATTACGTAATCACAATACAAAGGGCGGAACCAATCGTGGGAGTTTAGAAGGCCGAGGGCCGAACATTTTTCTCGCCAACAAGCGCGTGTTCGCTGGCGTGCTCGCCAAACGTCAAGCGGGGACAGTCACATGACGACAGATCCCGACAGCTATTGGACAATGTGCGCAGAAGGCGTGCCGATAGCGGCGGCGTGCGTTTGCGAGTGTGACACAATTACAACAACTTTGAGCCGATGGTTGGGGAAGTTTACGATATTATCAAATTACACCCAGTCGTTAAAAGCCAACGTTGCATCCACACCATGCACACATCGGCGCCGGGAATCACGCTGGTAAAATGAGGCGGGTGGAAGCTAACTTGAAGGGCTCGTTTCCTTGAGGATTTGGAAAGGAAAAACACGCTACGCCCCGCGCGAGTTGCTGCGAACAAGGTGTGCAACTCTTTCGTTGCTCGTGCCGTCTCCCCAGCCGGATTCGGTCCCCGTTGCCGTTTCAACTTATCCACCATGAAATCGTGCGGAGTTTCGCTCGTCGCTGTCGCCGCCGCCACCGCCTCTTCTTCGGCTGCTGTGCAGAGTCTGAGCGCCACCGCTAATGACGAGGAGAAAATGGCGTCGGCAAAAGCGAGTGAAACCAAGGAGGACTTTCCGACGCTTACGACGAAAGAGAAAGAGAGCCTCCTCGCAATTGACAGGTTAGATAAAACAAATGTTTTGGTGACATTTTTTTTGTTGGGCAAAATATCCGCTTCGAACCATATAAGCGTGTTTTACGCAGTTTGCAATAACACAACACGAATGCCCCCTCAAGTAATACGGAACCGCCTGTGTTGTGTGTCCTCTACTTGCAGTTCCCTGTTTGGATTTCATAGGCTTCAAGAAGATGGCGCCAGAACGAAGGCCTTACTGTTAAAGGTATGCCACCACAGCGTAACATCACAGTCGCCCCTTTCCATTATTTCCTCTCGTTAGTAGTGCGCATCCCCTCCCGAGATAAAGTGGCAGCGACCTCTCAGCGCCACTCGTTGCTAATGTGGCTAATGTTGTTAGCAGCGACGTGCACAGGCGTGAATTTGCCCAACTCTGACTTACGTGAATATTTAGATATGTCATATTTATTGTGTGTTGATCCCACACTACTCTTATCACAACCCGATCCGTGTAAAAGGCCGCAAAATGTTATTTACGCCGCGTTTAATAGTCACAGTTCCAAAGCCGGGAAAAGATGCACCTTCACCTTTAACTACAAATCAATGAGGCTTCCAAAGGGACATTGTTTCTTTTGCAACATATGTTTGAATGAAGACATGAGATAAACAGGCACACATATTAGATTTGCTTGTTGTTTGAAATCAACCAACCCTCGCACTTGGCTGCAAAGTACAGAAGTGGATTGAAAAGCCTTCAAGAGTGAATCTGCTTGTACGTTACAATTATAGTGAAAAATAAAATGAAAGAAGTGTAGCAAGTTGACAATTCTTAGGTCATACAAAACCGTTTGCTTAGGTTCGTGCGTCACTTCACCAATGCTAGTCTTTAGCCGCTACCGGTATGTAGCGCATTACTGCCTAGTTAACACACACACACGCTTAGCCGACATAATGAAGAGATACATTTAGTCAATGTAAATGTGAAGATTATCAAAAATAACGGTTGTATGATTGCACGCAAGATGGCGGCGATGGGATGTAAATTGCAGGCGAACGTATCAAGCTAACTAGCCCCGCTAACTGTGCTAATCACTTCAGCTAAAAAAGAGATTACAATGGTACCGTTTACAGTACAGGAAACATTACAGATGACACACGGGTCGGCGGCGTACAGAATGAACAGCGTGGTGCAGTTTTATTTATCCTCAACCACAACGTGCACGCAGCCTGAGCTGCCTTAGCGTGATGTCTGCTTTCAACATGTGGTTTGTGGGCTTCTCGTTCGTGCATGAACGTGTGATTATCTGTCTTGATAAACTGCATTGTCGCATGTTTTGTGTTCCAGTATTTTTTTCCAATTGAAATGAACGAAAATACCGTGAATTTCTTGGGCCGTAGTCCAGGCTTATTTTTTTTTTTTATATGTATGTGTTTAATAAGGGAAAATAGAGCTGTAAAGATAATGTACAGACATTTTATATTTCTACAAAATTCAATTACTGTTGTATTTCTATGTTGAATGTGGCCTTAAAGTAGTGTGGCCTCATGAGAGCTGTTAAGAGGTGGAATCTAAGTCACAGCTGCCTACCGTTCCATATTGTTTCTCTTGTTTCAGAAGTAACACAACAATCTTACACATATGTTTACAAAAAAAAAAAAAAATCAAAGTTGACCGGTCAATCAGGTTGAAATCAAGTCGTGACCTATTTTTACGCCACTGTAAACTCAGTCTCTTCTGCGGTGGAATCTGAATCACAGCTGCCTACTGTTCCATATTGCTGCCTACTGTTCCATAGTGTTTCTCTTTTTTCGGAAATAACACTTCAATCTTACACACATACATCCCAAAAAAAATCAAAGTTCACATTGGTCAATCAGGTTGAAATCAAATCATGACCTATTTTTACGCCACTGTAAACTCAGTCTCTTCTGCCAAGGGCTCGTGTATCATTGCTCGCTCGTATGATGGAAGCTAGCGGAGTCAAACATTAGCCAACATGAGGCTAAGTGCTCTTGCTGCTAGTCATAATAGATTAACATCAAAGATGGCAAACAAGGGCAGTGGCACAAAGATTATTATTTAATTAAAGTCTATTAAATTCATATAAAACAGCTGTATGCCGATGATAACGTTGTTGGTCATTGAGTAAGAAATATAATGACACTACACTGGTGTTACTTCATTAATATTCTTACTGGTGGTATAGACATGGATCTAAAAGCTTCGCTTGTGTTGAGTAATATTTTCAATCTGTTTTTGATAGTGTTTCTTGACCCATCCAACGACCATTTATCACTAGACTCCTTATCGGCTCCGGACTCAGCTTAGTAAAAATGTTGAATTTATATATTTATTTCTCTTTAATACAACATGTTGACCAGTAGCTTTTCTCATATTTCAATGCCACCGCTGAGTAGCGTTTTCTGTCCCTCGTAGCATGATGCATTCACAATCATAAGCCACTCGTCCTGGTTGCATGGACCGCAATGATTTTTTTTTTTTACTTTATTTGCCTATTTGTCCATCTGTGCTCTTCTGGTGTGACATAGCTACTTTGTTGATGGTGAATGGTTGTCAGTGACACCACTCTGTTGCAATTTCACAGTAAGACATGGCGAAATGGCAAACTTGCAAGTTTTTGCCTTAAATGCATGGGCCAACACAACAGCCGGATGAGACCGTGTGTTTTTCACTAACATTCATTACCTCCGCCAAATACCTGTTTCGATTGCCAGAATTGACAGCGAGACCAGCGTACACAGTTTGCAACTCTGCCATTATGTTGAGAGTACAGTTCTAGTTCTCTTAATTTTCAAACACATCAGCAAATGTGCATCATATTAAACTTATTTTATAACTTGAGCTTTTGTAGAGAAGTCAATTTGAGATCAGTTGGAATACAGACTTTGTTGAGGAGACGCACCTATTCAGAAAAAATCCACAGGTAGCCACAAAACAAAACCATAAAAATGATGACCAAAATAACAATCTTGTCGCACTTAATTCGCAATACACTTTGTACTAAAACTAAGATTGTTAAACTCAACTAGAAGTCGATACTGTAGTTCTCCAAATATGACACACTTTTTTTCCCTAAAATTGAAGGCCAAAAGTATGGGTGCGTCCTATAAACGGTAACTTAAGAATTATCCAATAAGAACTTAAGAAATATTCATCTATCCATTTTCATCTCACAAAGTTTGCAGGCTTACTGGTGCCTATCCCAGCTGACTCTGGAGGACATCCTGAACTGGTTGCCAGCCAATTGCAGGACACACAGAGACGAAAAAACATTCATGCACCCAATCACACCTAAGGACAATTTAGTTAGAACATGTAAGCTCCTCACAGGAAGGCAAGGTGGATTTGAACTCGGGTCCCTCAACTTTGAGGCGGATGTGTTAGCCACTGCTCTACCGAGCTTGCATTTTAAAAATTAGATCTTTTTAATACAACACCTTTAAAGGAAGATTGATCTGTCAGCCACATAAGCCGAGTTTTTATGGAGTAAGATCACTGTCAAAAAGACATCTGCATGTTTCACCATTCGTATTCTCAATTTGCATGCAATGCAAAGGTTCAGACCCACGAATCCAAAGGAGAGATTCACGCAAAGATGTGAAGTCGTGTCTCGCGAGAGTCGTACTCATACGAATGGTGAAACACGCATGTCTCGTGAGTGTCGTACTCAAACACGGATACAAATGGTGAAATATGCGTACATCTTTTTGACAGCGAAGGATACAAATAGTGTTACACGCATACATTTTTTTGACAGCGATCGTACACTATCGGTTTTGAGACACAGATGTGCATTTTTTATATCGGCAGTATTCTTATTTACAATCATGAGCGTAATGGGACAAGCTAAAGGGGAACGTCAGGTGGCTATTAGCAGCAAGTACCTGCTACAGCTAACAGCAGCTCATGTTAGCTGGTATTGTTACGACACTATTTTCAATAAAAGTATATTACTAAAACGGATAGGATCATGTAAAAGTTATGGTGTCTCCAGCCATTTCAATGAAGAGTGCACCAGTTATGCTACGTTCTCACCGAACGCGAAATATGGTTTCACTACTCTCAGGTTATTGTGCACCTGTGAGGTTGTTGTACAAAGGTTTAAATTGGCTCGGGAAAAGAGAGCGCCACTGAGAGCTTTCACTTCTTTTCTGGGATGTAGCAGAACCAGTGTTTGCTTCTACAGCACCTTTATTCTTTTTTGCATTGCATGTCCCTCAATTTGCAGAAATAATCGTCTGACGGGAAAAAAAAATCAACATCGTAATCAAGTGGCTGATACTGTGGAAAATACTGTGCTGTTAATTCTGCCCTATTGCTAATATTGGAACAGTAACCACAGTTCAACATTTGTTAAAAAAGGAAGTAAATGCTGAAAATAACAGTTATCCCAGGTTCCTCCTCCATCATTCTTTCAGCCAGGTGAGTGCTCTTGCTTGACATTGTTTTATTGAAAGCTCAGTTGGCCCTGTTGGGTAGTTCTGGCTGTCTACAAAATGGCCGCCATGATTAATTTCTGCCACATTTGAGAAGTTGAACTCTCCGGAAGTTGATTAGCTGTCACAACGCGAAGCCCAACAAAAGTTAAAATGTTTTAACTTGTGACCATGCGAAAAGAGCAGAATTTCATGTTGCTCTTCGTCTTGCCATGTTGTGCAAACTACGTATATTGACTCCAATTCAAAACATGCTTTTTTTCATCTTTTACTTGTGTGGTGGGAAGGCATAATGACAGAACACTGAAAGGTATTTCATTTGACTTGTTTAATGATTGCGGTGTTTTGGCATATACACACAATCATAAACTTGGTAAAACATGGATGCTGCTCAATTTGAGGTATTTATGATAAAATGAACTGTGTCACGAGGAAAAGGAAAAACACACACGGTAACATAGAAAATACCAACAATTGACCCCCCAAAATGAAGGGTATGTCTTATACACAGGTGCATCCTATATTTGGAAAATTACAGATGTATTTGATGATTTGTATTCGCCAGGAGCATTCACTTAGTATTGTGTTGGTTGAATAGCAACTGTGTAATACACAGGTGGATTTTACCTTATGTTACTCAGAGGATGAACATTTGAATTTTCTGTCTGTCACTATATATTTACTAGTAAAATGGCCCCCCGGTTTACGAACCCCCTGTCTTACGTATTTTTCATCTTACGACGTAGACCACAGCGTTTTTTGTCCCCCTCTTACGCAAAAACCTTTCGTCTTACGAACCATCCAACATGCCGGTCACTGTGTCCGCACAGTTTTTTTTCGCTTTGCTGCATCAACAAAAAACAACTTTCTCGCATGTCACGGAAATGCTGATATGCTATTGGTCAATTAAGGCAGTCACATAGATGCCGATATGCTATTGGCCGGCGTCACGTCAATCACAGAAATGCCGATATGCTATTGGCTGAACTCCCTCATCTTGCTTGATGGCACGAGCTGGTCTGTGTGTTGTGAAGACTTTGCAAACTTTTATCTATTAGACAAGGCTTCTAAAATAGCAAGTGGTGGTAAAAGAAGAAGTAAGAGGATGATGACAATAGAAACGAAGCAGGAGATAATAAAAAAAATACGGAGGCGGCGCACGCTTAGTTAACCTTGCTAGTGAGTATGGCCGTAACCCCTCGACAATCGGTACGTTTCTCAAGAACAAGGGAGCTATTTAAGTAAGCAAGTCTTCTAAGGGCATGACTTTCCTTGCCAGGGGACGAACCTCGGTCAACAACAAAATGGAGAGGCTTCTTCTATTATGGATTAAAGAGAAGGAAATCGCCGGTGATATGTTCTCGTTTAAAAATAAGTTCTCATTTAAAAATAAGTTCTCGTTTATACAAAAAAGTCATCGTTTAAGAAAAAAACAATTCTGCGGGTTCATCTCTGCTCCCCTCCGCCTCCACCCACCACCAGCTCAAGTCACGTCGCCCCAAAGGTAAATGTCATTTTTCCTTTGTATATTTATTTTATTTAACTTTACAATAGATTATTACGTAAAAAAATATCCTCCTATAAAAATTACTAATTTTTAATATGTGCATTAAGCCGTGATGTTTTTACCTAAGGTTTTTGCACGTGTTGCATGCATTCACTAATTAACAGGTTTGGATTGCCCGTCATACGGTGATTTCAAGTTACGAGCCTAGCCGCTGAACGGATTAAGTTCATAACACGGGGGCCCACTGTACTGTGATCAGTGGTGGTTCTCAAACTTTTTTTCAACGATGTACCCCCTGTTAAATATTTTTCAGCCAATTACTCAGCAACCTACACGAAGATTTTTTTTGACACCATCCATCCATCCATCCATCCATCCATCCATCCATCCATCCATCCATCCATCCTCATTTTCTAAAGGAAACACACACCCTGAACTGGTTGCAAGCCAATCACAGGGAACACAGTGACCAACAACTGTTTACACACTCAATCACACCCAAGGGCAGTTTAGTGTGTCCAATACACCTCCCATGTATGTTCTTGGAGTGTGGGAGGATGTCAGAGTTCCTTGAGAGAACCCACATGGGCTCGAGGAGAACATGCAAACTCCACACTTTGTTTTCACTTTGGCCAGTTTAATATTTTGAAATGATAGAACGAGATAAAAAGGATAGGTGAATGGGTGCTCTGGAACAGACTCCACTGCGTATTGATGGAGAAGAGGAAATCCAACTCCAATTTGCTTCAACTACAAGAAAAGGCGAGTCGCTGGCCGAAATGCCCACCATGAGGTAGCGTCCTGCGGCGCTTCAAAAAAAGAAAAAAAATTAAAAACACACAGAACACCAACTGAAGGAGATGTACGACTCGGCAATCTGGATCAAAAATCTGCTACATTTGGTGCTCAGTCCGTGTGTTTTCATAGCTTTTTGTCGGAAACAACACGCTGAGAGACGCTGAAATGCCAGCCGAAGGCGTCAGCAAACGCGTCCATCGGCGACTTTGTCCCCTTCCTACTTCTCGTTGTTGAAGCAAACTGACGTTGGATCACGGAACACATGGATCACACGGCATATGCAGCGGGCCTATGTCCGACTAAGGCAGACTTATGTCAGGGATCAGAAATCCCACCATTAAAAATTGGCATCAAAATAGTATAGTAAGTGCTGCTTATAAATAATACACATGTTTACAATTAAACAATATCATAAATACAAATATATAAAGAGGTTTTTTTTACCTTTGAGTAATGTGACGACCTTGTTATGGCTATTTTCCTTAGTGAGTGTAGCCTAGGCTAGGCTAGCTTAGGCTTTTTCGTATTTCTTAATTATCTCCAGCCTCGTTTCCGTACTAATCATCTCCTTAATTCTCTTAACATCACTAGGAATCTTGGGACCCATGGCTAACAAATTAAAGTTTGAATTAAGCACTAAAATGTACAATAAATACGATACTGAAAGCACTCTCACACGAAATCAAGTCTTTAGGCAGCCATCTCTGTGACCTCGTAGGGAGCGGTGACGCTGACCAGTGACGTGACATAAGCAGTGCCACTTGAAGTGACATATCAGCGCGTTGCCCCGAGTAGACACGCGCGAATACTGACCGCCATGTTTAAGAAGAAATAGCGAAAAAAATGGTGTGATGTGTCTGTGTGTGTGTATGTGCCTATCGCTTTCTTTTCCCACCTCGTAGCATATATGGCACATATTAATTATAGTTGAATACAGAAACACAAATAGTTTTACTTTTCCCCTATCCAGGCTGTTAGCTGCTATAACGCCATCATCCTGAAAGCAGATGGGAAAGGGGATCCTGACATTTTCTGTCAACTGGGCCATTTCCATCTCCTGTTGGAGGACTATCCAAAAGGTTTTCTTTTTGTTTACAATATTCAAATCCCAATCATACTTTTGACAACTTGCTCTCATTTTCCATTGACTAAATTTGTTTCCATCTCGCTATTCTCAGCATTATCTGCATACCAGCGGTACTTCAGTTTACAGCCAGATTACTGGAAGGTGAGTTTACAGAAGATGTTGCTTGATATGTTAAGTAAACGAGTGTTTTTTTTTCTTTCTTGAAGATAATTTTAAATCAATAACAAAATTGTGAATAAATTCTCTGAAGATTTCAATAAGGTGAGCAATGTCATCTTTGTGCTTTATGTGTTATCGCCAGGGTCTAAACCAGGTGTGGTAATTCCAGTACTCGAGGGCCGGTGTCCTGAACACACTGAGGCATTAACAAATCAGAAGTTTTCAAAGACATAGTCACCCTCTGATTGGCTGTGGTCTAGTCAGTCAATGCATTTTAAAATGCAAGTACTGTCAGATGGTGCTCCAACCATTAACGATGAAAGGGCTGGTCAAAAATTGGATTTGATTCATAAGGTATTAATAATTTCCAGGTCAATTTATTGATAAAAATATCAAGCTACCAAAATGTGCACTAGTTTTTAAACGAGTTTTAAGTTAAATCAATCATTCAAATATAGGTACATTTCAGATTTGGATACCTTGTTGAATATCCTTTCCACAATGCCCTTTTTGGGGACATTGGCCCAGTAGTTCCTGAAGTATACTGTGACGTCACTGACCCGACCTGGCGGCCATATTGTTGGGCAAACAAACACTTCCGGGGTCAGTGAGTAAAAGCAGAGGAGATCGCACAAAAGGTATTCCGAAAGCTACTTCGGAATACCTGTTGTTAGACACAATGAATGCGAACGCACGAAGGAACTCATTGAGCGGAGACGATACACATGGAATGCAAGGATAAATAGAACGGATTTCCAACCGACAAAATACACAAATGTGTTCTGACTATTTTGTTTAAGTTGAATATTACTGTAAGATTGCTAAAATAATACATTTTACCGTTATGTGATTTTAATGTTATGCTAATTTCTATCTTACAAGTCTGTTAAATGCTAGATTCAACGGCGAAATCCCCCGTGTATTATTTGCTTCTTTTAAAGCATTATAAATACATAGAGATGATACTTAGGAATGGCAATTTAATATATTGGCATTCGTCTATTTGTGTTTTACAAACTATACATCTGGTTTTAAAGACAGCAATTTTTGCATACAAACACATGTATGTTTCGTTGTTTGTTGTGTATGTTTGCACAGCCATGACACGTTCTCATGCATGTTTCACCATACAAATTCAATATCTTATAATTAATACTGCCAGTAGATCTCCATCTTATAACTTAAGTGTCCAGGGAGGGTTATCATGATATCCTGTCAGGCTTACGTTCGCATTGATAAGAATTCGATCATTGACGGAGAGATGCTGGATATCTTTTGGCCATCCACACACAAAATAGTTGTAGGACTCAAGTGATTTGTAGGCTTCCATGGCTTTTAATGAGTATGCACTTGCAGTGTTCACTAAACAATGGTCGATATCGGGATACGTGATATTCGGCAAATTTTCAGAGTCATTTGAAAAGTTTTCATTCGCTTTTTGCAGATCGATTTTGGTTGTCAAACAAAGTTTCGACTCGCTCCAGGAACTCTTGATCTAAACTTTCCGCATACATCTTTTTACAGAAGTAACCTTAGAGTTAGTCGTGTCTGACATTTTCAAAAACTTGACGATGTAAACTAGTAAAAGGTTGACCCACAAAATGGCGCTGACTCGCGAGATCGTGGCTGATACTCTCTATAGGGATTCAAAGGAAGTTGGCCACACCCCTTTTTTTTTACCAAATTCAGTGGACTGTAGCTCCCCAAACCCTTTGCTGACTAAGGTAAAATTCTACATTTGGTGTTGTTACCTTACCCCCAAACTATGCTTCGAATAAAGGACTCTTTGATGCAATTCTGTTAAAAATGGGGCTACACCTTAGATTTGTGCTAGTGCACCTAGGAAAAATGTTTGATGTTTGAATGCCAAAAGTTTGTTTATAGAACTGTATCAGAGAAGGCATTTATTAATGCGACATGCTAATGGAATGAACATTGTGTTTTCATCCCCCCCAGAATGCTGCCTTTCTATATGGGCTTGGCTTGGTCTACTTCCATTACAATGCATTTCAATGGTAAGTGTCAATTACCTACTACTTTTTCTGTGCAAATGTGTGAACTAACCTCATACTTTGGACAGTGGAATTTTGGATATGCCAAGACTATTCAAATCGTGGAACTCTAATTAATAATACAAACATGGAATGATTTAAGGATAGTTACCAACTCATGGAAAGCACCATGGATAGTGAAATCATCATAAACCCCAAACCTGCATTGACAACTCGGCACTAGTAGAGGTTTAACTGCTGCAACAGTATTTATGAGCAGTGTGATCCTGGTTTGTGCTGTATAGCTTTGGTTGGAACTATATTTGTTTCTAGTGAACAGCTTCAAAGCTAGGTGGAGATTTATTTTTGCTAATTACACGGCCTTTGAAAAGTCATCTGGCTGTTGTGAGTCAATCGGGCATTTTCCGCCTGGAGTTGAACTCTAATGCATTCGAGCAGACACTGTTGTATATGTTTTATTTTTATTGGCAGCGTGAATAATGAGCGCTATTTTTAGTGGGTTCATTTGCGGTTGAGTATTATTTCAGGATGGTTTTGTGTTTGTGTTGGAACAAAAAGAAGAAAATATGATGAAAATATAAGATACAATACCAACTTTAAAATATAAAATGGTTTTGATGTCTAAAATGGTTACTAATTGAATTGAGTAACAATTTTCTAACTTTGTGGACCTTTTATTTTGGCAAGTTAATCCTACGGACCTGAACCAATCATTTTTTATTAAACAATAATCTTACTATTAACATTACGTGAACTTAACATTATTGTTATTATTAACCTTACAGTAATGGTTAATGTATCAATGGCATTTCTCCTGTTTGATTCTGAAATGTTTGACTGCGTTTGAACATATCACAGGTCTAATTCTCAGGCTCGGTGCGAGCCCAGACTTGTGCCGAATCATACAATGACAGTACAACTTTTTTCTTTTTTAGCGTCCTTAATCAGTGATTGAATATGATTATCTAATGGCAGTAGGCCTGAGAAATATATCAATGTAGTATTTATTTAGATTTTTAATAATTCAAGGTTTTGTAATGGACGATTTTAAAAATAATAAAATCAATATTTTCCTAATATTTACATAAGGAAGGACATATGAGAATATCAGGTAGAGGGCGATCACAGAAGCAGCAGCTTTGCACTTTGCTGAAGATCATGCACTCATATGCACATACATTGGAACATTGGGCTGAATTTTCACATGCAGCAGAAGAAGTGGACAGGCTGTTGTTCCTTTAATCTAAAAAAAAAGGGGGGGGGGGCGCAACAAGCACACATCTCAGGTCTTTCATACATTGCCTTTATATTGTCATTGTATAGCTGGTACACAACAAAATTGGTAGCACCTTTTCTATATAGATTTGTTTTGTATCTTAAGTGATACAAGTTGGAATGTTTAACAAAGTTGAAAAAAATGTTTAATCTCATGCAATGTTCTCTTATGCTACATTTGTTTACAGATGTATTTTATGCAAGGCAGACATCTTGTGTCTCAAATTCCAAGCAGGAGCTATGCCTGTTAAATGCTTGCTAAAATAAAAGCAAAACTTCAACATTTTAATTTATTTTCTTAAAAAAAATGCATGAAAGGGCGTAAAATGGTAAAAAGATCAGAAATCGTAGATTTCATTTTTTGGCAACGTGGTGGAATATTGGTGGAATGCTGGGCCCCTTCACTCCCTGCTCCATTTTGTGTCCTTGAATAGGCTATGGGCTATTGTTGCATCTTGTTGTTCTGTAAAAACTGAGGCAACTGCTTGTTATTGCAGTAAATGCTTTGACTGTAACAGCAGCAATGTCAGCTGTGTTTGCATGTTTGGTTTGTGTGAATTTGAGGAGGGAATATCAGATTAAGAGATATTCAACTGTCACATTTTGTAAATGTGAAATTCATACTGTGCTATGACTGACCAGTCTCAAAAAGCCGTAGCTTTATGCTATAGCTTGAAATGTAACCCTAACCTTCGTTCTTCTTTTAGTTACAGTCTTGTCTCATACTTGGTGACACTGCTGAGCTGTATTCTCTTCTGGCTTTTTCAGCGTGGGAGGAGAGGGTGATAGCAGGGAATAGCGATGGAGGAGTGGGAGGGGTCACTGAAGAGAGGAGGTGGAGGGAATGAGAGCAATGAGTTCAAGTGTGCGTGCGTGTATGAAAGCTGCCTGAGAGAGGTTTTGAGCAAACATGCCGTTGTTATTGTTGTTACAGCGACAAATGTGCGAGAGGTTTGTCTGGATGTACTACTACATGTTTATGTTAGGGTTAGAAATACAAATACAAACGATCCTCATTTTATTTGGTGGAATACCTTAGGTTCTTGATGGTCGTTTTCAAATCCAGACATCAGGGTTTGATTGTTAATCCTGATGACCATGTCAAAGTGTCAATGTCTTAATTTTAGCAAAACAAGTCTTCCTCTGACTTAATGTGGTTACACATATCACGGCTGTCCAATTAAAACACATGGTGTGTGTCATTAAAACAACAAAATTACGCTTTTTTTAGACGCATTAATTCATCATATATGAATAGCACACTGTTGCGGTTATGAGAGGAGGGGGTGGGGTCGGAACGAGACAATTGCGAGGCAATTTGCATGTGCTCATGGAGGCAAATGCTGAAACTAAAGTTGCAACACTAAAACGGTTTGAAGTTTCAATGCTTTGATTTTGACACAGTTGAATGTAAATTCATCGAGAAGCCCTCAAATTTATCATCACTATCTGACATGCCAGCTCCTATTTAAATCCCGGACCTCTCCTTTCTGCTCGTCATTTGCTCAAACATCTTCATTACGTTTCCACGGGTATTCATCCAATTTGTTTGAAATGGAGTTCTTTGGATATGCTTTGCTGATGATCTTACTCAAGACGTTCTTCACCCAAGTGACGACTCTGGTGATTAGAGCGCGGAAGGTTGCCCTTTGCTGTTTCTCTCTCCACCTTCCGACATCCATGCCGGCTTGTTCAAGCGCACGTCCAAAGGCTGAAGGAGACCAATCAAGACGTCCTTTCCATTTCATAATCCGTCAAAGTCCGCCAAAAAAATGATCCGCGCAGCCTCATTGTTGACAACAAAGAGGCAATAAGGTGGCGCCTGACGAGTGCATTTGAAAGTGCAAGAACACACAAAAACGCATGAATACTATATCGAATTGGAAGTATTTCCAATCATTTTAAGACTCCTAAATGACATATTACTTATTTTACATTCGAATTAATGTTATTCAGACACAAATGTGTGGAGAAATTTGGTCTGTTATGAGTTTGCCGGTATAAGCAGACCCCCCCCCCCCCCCCCCCCCCCTCTATGGGGGTTGAAAACGAGGGGGGAAAACACTCGACTTATACATGGACAAATATGGTAATTATATGATTGTTGTGATCATTTTTTTTGTGCAATGCGAGCAGATGAAATTTTCACCGATGCATGCTGTAAAGATGGAAACCTTTCCGGTCACAGTGGTGCACCCATGAAAAAAATTGAAGGATGCGTAGGCCTGTCACACCTAAATTATTGTAGAGGAAACACTGCCTCTTAATGAGAGAATGAAATGATTGATGGGATGGAATTCAAACTTTACCAGCGCTCTCTAAACCATGTAAAATTTAACAAACACACGTTTTGGTGGTGCTTTTTAGACAGCCTGTTGTCCTTCAGCTAGCGCTTCTAGCGGATCTGTTGTTATAATAATATTGGTTTATAAATCTATTGATGTTTGACTCTCTTGCCAGTACTGACGCAACAATCACATCTAGCACATTTGAACTACAAGCTAGCTTCAACTGCGTCTCCAGTGGAACAAGTGACATGCTTTCTCTAAACTGCGTCAGAAAATGGGCAGAAATGTTACTCATTGATTTCCAAAATAAAAGCAGACGTTTGCAAATTAATTTGTTTTTAACTTCAAAGATAAGTTTGCCTTTATGAAAGGCCACAAAAATCTAACACTATTATTTACTGTCAAAATGCCGAAATTCAACTGTCTGAGCTATTACTTGATTGTTGAAATATTTGCCACTTAAATTTATAATTGATTAGATATTGATTAATCTATCAGTTGTTTTACACCTAGCATATCTCTTAAGAACCAGGCTGTGTGAGAGTATGTTTATGCAACTTGTTTTCCAGTTCATGATGAGCTCACAGTTTTGTTTTTTTTTGCAGGGCAATCAAGGCATTCCAGGAGGTGCTTTACATTGACCCCAGTTTTTCACGTTCTAAAGAAATCCACCTGCGACTGGGACTCATGTTTAAAGTCAACACAGACCACGAGTCCAGCCTAAAGGTACAGCCACTCTGGTTTTCAGATTTTGCAATCCTTGCTGCAAAGAACCAACATCAATTGTTACACTTTGGTTTATTCAATTCTGATCATATGATAAAAACATGACGGCTATAAGTGCCTGGAGAGAACCGATGCAGGCTTGTTGCAAACATGCAAACACACAGTAAGGAGCGAGGTAGATTTGAATTCCGGTCCTTGAACTGTGAGGCGGACGTGCTAATCACGGGGTTTGGAACAGTGCTTTATATGTTTTTCAAAATAAACTTTGGTCACTGCTAGGAATTTACATCTGACCAAGTCTGTCAAAACTGCTAAGTCTTTTCCATCTCTGTTGCCGCTAAGCAGTCCATTGTCATTTTGCTGGAAATTGCAGTTTCAAAATATGTGGGGAAAAACTGCTGCCCAAGTGAAAAATATTAATATTTCTCAGTACATTTATGACAAACAAGATATGAAAATAAACTTTTTCAACTGAGCAGCTAAAGTGAGAATATGGGGACAGCATGAAACGTGTGCCAGTTTGTTCATCTTTGAGCATATCGGCAGCATTATCAATCACAATTGTAACATTATTTACTACAGTGCATACATTATTTTAATTCCTTTACAATGCATGTGAGTAATATGTGTGTATGAATTAATTTGGGGTTTGCATACATTTTTTTGCATTTTGTTTAGTTGTTTTTTTTAATTTTGTGAACAAGCTGAAGATTTATGTTGTGTTCATTACGGGCCATTTGCTTTATGTTCCGTAAGAATATATGTACTTTGTTAGGTTATTTAATTCACGTGCGCGTGCAAGTGAGCGAGGATAGTCAAGGTGTCATTAGATTCCCCCCCCAAAACATTGCCCAATATATCACAACACGTTTTTGCTGTATCACAATATACCACAATACAAGAGGAGAAACACATGATGCTCCAATTACTTTAGAATAATATGCGTGCCAACATATTGGTTGGAGGAAAAGCGTGGTAACACATTGACTCCTAGGCAGCTTTTCAGAAACACCTTCAAACAAGCAGGCAACAATAAGAGTCATTTCTGCATCTCCATTGGTTAGATCAAGTGCGAGAGCTACCAAAATAACACAGGATATTTGTATGTACATCGCGGTCGATATGAAGACATTTGTGACGATGAAAGGCAGTGGATTTCAGAAGCTAATTCACCCCCTCAAGCCACGGTAACTTAAGCCGCACACACTGTAGTTCCAACTAGACATAGGACGATAATCGTAATGGCAACATACGGCGATTTTGAGAGTTATGGTTATTTAAAACAAAAAAGTCAAAACCAGTATTTTTTTGTTTTGTTTTTAACCGCCTCCCGTGTCGTCGTGCCTTAACGGGCAATTGCAGACATCTGTGGGAACCTCATACTCATTCACACAGCCAATCATGTCCAACATGGCTAACATGTTTATGATACTTTCATTGAGCGTTTTATGTAACATCATTACAATGTGGAGATGCTTGAATTTCTAATAAAGAACATGACCGTTAAAGATTAGACAATGTTCGTGGCTTGTTGTCATGCCCAGACGTAAAATCACTATTGTAGTTACTGTTTGTGTTAATGTTTATTTATTTAATGTTTGGTGCTTTAAACATTTTATTTTTGTTTTGTTCATGTTCAAATATGAAAGAACACAGCTGCAATTTTTCTTGAAGCAGCATGTGAAAAGGAATATTTTGTGCATGTTCAACTGTTCTAAGAGATCTCAGCTGCATCATTTGTAATTGCAGCAGCATTTGGAATAAAACTTTAGATTAATTGCAGCCTTCTCAATAAAAAGTTATCCTTTTGAAATCGGAAAAAATATGTTACCAGTTCTTTATTATGCATGTATGTATATATGTGTATAAACTATACAAGGAAATGGTGCATAACATTGTCTGGGCAAATGCCTTGGTTGCACTTAGTGAGCTTGGCATGTGCTACATGTCCTCGCTCAGCCTGGGTGCAGCACTTCCTCTTGAGCTCTGGCTCATTCCCAGCATCACACACACACATGTACGCATACACCCACACAGGTGAGCACACACACACACACACACACACATGCTCTCTATGTGACTGGTCCATTCAATCAGCATATGGGATGAAGTACTTTGGATCAAACAAGAAAACAGGAAAAGAATGCACTTTATGATTTTTGGGCAAAGAAAGCGCAGGAATATATTTTAAGAACAAATACTGTAAAGTTTGTTACTGGTTCTGCTAAATCAAATTCAAAGATGTCACGTTACTGCAATCTGTGGAAGCGTTAACCCGACTGGATTATGATGGTGTAATTGTTGCCTGATGACCTCACTGTACTGTACTGAGCTGACCTCTTCATTGACTGCCAAATTAGCCATTGGCGAGAAAAGTGTTTGTGTGTACCTTTTACAGTACAACCTCCAAAGTTAAGCAACATGTACATAAAGCTTGCAGTATTTGGAGATAGTGGAACTATTTCAGGGCTTTTCAATATTAAAGACGTGAAATCAATGCACATCACTAGATATCATGAGCAGATGGACATATTACATTTTTTTTACCGATTCATCATTTACAATCCGTCAGTACTGTGGCTCCTCTACCATCTCCTTTGGACCATTTATTTAGGAAGTTGACCCAAACTGTATTTTCCTGTTTGTTGCTTCAGCAGCCAAATATTATTGACACTTCCATCGGCACCCATTTCCATTGGCACTACCTCTACTGGTAGTACCTTTAAGGAACCCTTAGTTATAATAATAATAATAATAATAATACCACCATTTTATTATGACTAAATGGGTAAATGGACTTGTATAGCACTTTTCTACCTTTGGTACTCAAAGCTCTTTACACTAACTAGTCATTTGTCTACATACTGATGATGCAGCATCAAGAGCAACTGGGGTGTTCAGTGTCGCTCACATGGTTGGCAGATCGAACCCACACCCTCTCAGCTGTGAAATGACCACTCTACCATTGAGCCATATGATAAAAGTTCTGACATTTGATTAATTTTCAAATAAAGTCCAATTGGGCTTTCAAATCATACGATCATCACTTAATTCAAACATCCATCCAGACAAAATTAAAAAAAAAAGCCTGTTTCCTAAAACAAACTTCATGTGATCTTAGGTTGTCTGCTACATACACAATACCTTTGCTAAAAGCCCATCGGTGATTGACTCAAAAAAAAAAACACAACAAAAAAACAAAAACATTTTACTCTTTTGTGTATCTTTGGTATTTATTTTGATTATAAATACAAGATTGATTTCATCGTAGGATTGCCATGAACATGCTATAGTGTCCCAATTTCTCTGCACTGAATGTACCATGCTGCTATGCTAATGTGTGTTTATATATGTGTGTTTTATATGTATGTTTGTTTTAACATTGTTGTGGTCAAAGCACTTTTGCCCAAGACAAATTTCCCCCTGGGGACAAAAAGTTAATCTTATCATATCTCAATTTTAAACATTACTTTGTCCTTTAGGCCTGTACAATGAAAATGTTCAGCGAAATTGTGTACTCATGAATTTCCCTTCATGTAACCATGACTGTGAAGTGCAGAGGAAACAGTGACATCCCGACCATAATCAGCAATCACTTTGAGGTGAAAGTAAATCTTAAAAGTGTTGCTCGCTGTATAACTGTACAGACACTTAGCTTCAAAGTTGAACCTGCAGTATTCTTATACGTCAGTACTCACTGGGTGTTCTTTTGTTAGCTTGTTGCCTAGCTTGACTGATTTATACTCCCATACTCTCAAGTATAAGACAGATATTACATTTCTCAGGAATTTGTAGGATTTATTTGGGTGACAGCTGATGATTACAATGATAGATGAAAATGCTGGATAAAATATTACGCCGCCAGGTTTAGTCTGTCATTTCTTAAAGGTTTCTCAACATTCAGCGGTTTATTAGCAAAATAGGTGTTTCATCATTGAACACACCTCTGTAAATATTTCATGCGTGCTTAGGGTTTTAAGCAATTTTGCTGTAATTTACCTAGATGTGCTAAAGCAAGAATTCCCAGAGTAAATTCACTGATGCATTTAAACATGAAAGGCCATGTCAGCTGCATCCAAAATGTGCCATTGTTATATTTTGCTTCTGGAATGGTGATAAAATTCAGGTTTTAGTCTCAGGATATTTAATAGTCCCTTCCGCACAGCTGGGTGTGTGTGTGTAAATTTACGTGCGTTATGTCTTGTGGGTTTACATTTTTAGTTGTGGTAGTGACATTTTATATTTAGAATGTGATGCATGAGGTACTTCATAGAAAAATATGTTGTTAAAGAGTAATTTACCTGAAAAAAGACAAGGTAAAATTGAGATCACTGGAGGGAGTGCTGCTGTTTTGAGGTGTTATTGTGTGGCAGCGCGTTCTCTCTCTGCACCGACCACTGCAGCCGTCTGCTGAATAGTAATTGCTGACACCAGAGTAGATGAGAAGAGGAGGAGGGAGCAAAGGGAAGTAAGACAGCAGTGAGCAAAAGAGAAAGTGAGAGAGAGAGAGAGGAAAAAGATATGAGGAGGGAGGTGGAATGTCAAGCTAACAGTCTGTGCCGCATTGTCAGCCAAAGTGTGAAGGAGGAGGAAGGTGAAGACAGGAGGGAGCTGCAAGAGGATGCATGAGGGCTTCCAGGAGGCTGACGAGCCGCCGTAACATAGGTAACACTTTGTGCATGTCTGATTGTGACAAATGAGATTCTGTGTCTCTTAAAAGGCTCTTTATTTAAAGCTGGTGCGTGTGTGTGCATATCTGTGCACGTGCTAGGCGCCGCCGGCCCTCATGCATTCTGGCAAATGGTGATTGTCTATTTGGCCATCCCTGTCTCCTGAAACATTGTAGGGCCTTACAGTTGAATATTTTTTTTAGTTTTTCTATATCTGCAATTCAGAGTATAAATGTGTATCTGTTGTGTCGATGACAAGCTATGCTCATGCCTCCAACTGACCCAGATACAGCATCGCATTTGCATTGTCTCTTTAATGCAGGGGTGGGCAGCCTAAGGCATGTGGGCCAATGCAATTCTAAAAACATCAAGAAGCGATTAGCAGTAATAAACAGTCTCTTGTGCCCCCACACCCAAGTTGGCCAGGTGAAATTTTCATGGTTAATTACCAAACTTTGGCACCATTCTACTCTCGTGAGCTATGGGTAAAACTCAACCGTCTGTCTTTTATACTTGTTTAGAAGGGTGGCATCGTCAGCAGTCAGAGGGCTCGTTTATAGCATAGATGTATAGATGTACAAAAATGTGTGTTAATGGGAGAAATTAGGCTGTTGTAAAACAGTTTGAGCACCATTGGGAGTAGATGGCGCCGTATTTGCATTTTATTTACAAATCACTAACATCCATTCACCCGTTCATCCATCCATTTTTCTAGAGCTGCTTAGCCTCACAAGGGTCACAGGCTTGCTGGCGCCTTTCCCAACTGACTTGGGGCAGTAGGAGGAGGACCCCCTGAACAGGTTGCCAGCCAATTGAAGGGCGCACAGAGACAAAACTACCATTCGCATACCTAAGGACAATTTATTTATTAATTTTGTCAAATACGCCTGTCATGCATGTTTTTTAGTGTGTGGGAGGAAACCGGAGTGTCCGGGGGGGAAAAAAAAACAAACCCTCTGGCTCTGATAGAACATGCAAACTTCATACAGGAAAGCTGTAGCGAGGTGGATTTGAACTTGAGTCCCTGAACTGTGAAGCACACGGGCTAACCACTGCCCAACTGGGCTACCACTAGTTAACATTTGTTGTAAATTTTTGTTTTTCTGATCAATTGTCCATCATTCGTAACCAGTTGATTTCCCTGGAAAAGTACATGTTCAGCAAAGGTAAATCAATGCTTTTCCATTGACGTTCAAAAGAACCAATCATCTGCAGGTCTTAATTTGCGGCTTGCAAACTTGTGTGCTGTGTAGTGTCCGCTCCTCCTTTCCTTAAACGTAAAACTATAATCGGAACACCTCTTGTTTAAATGTATTTACGATGGTGTTAACACCTATGGTAAGTACAACTACTGCTACCATAATGACTGACCTACTTTTACACGTTTTCCTTGGCGTCCACCAAATCGGGCCAATGATCTAAATATGAATCATGCCCATTTCTCAGGGGGCAGCCATTTTGCCAATTGCTGTCGATTTAAAAAAAAAAAAAAAAAAAAAAAAAAAAAAAAAATATATATATATATATATATATATATATATATATATATATATATATATATATAATAAAAACAAAAAAAAAAGACATCACTGTGCCAAAAGAATCAACTTGTTTATAAGCAATATATGTCATACATAAATGTCACAAGACCAAACTCAGAAATCAGTTAAACATTATGGTCATCAGCTGTCCCCTTTGGCACTGTGGTCATTTGCAGTTGACAGCAAGTTGCACAAAGGCAGATCCCTGAGATTAATAAAACGAGTGTTTTTTTTTTTTCCCCTGCTTGATTCATATTCCTGAAACAGAATGCCATGTTTAGATAAGTGAGTGTGCATACAGCATATTATTGCAAGCACGATTTTTGACTTTATTTCCCCCGACTTGACTTCCCCTTTAAATGGCTGCACACCTCTAATTTGATTACATGCATACTCTCGGCTGTGTGTGACATATGACTGAAATTACAAGCTATCGCACACCTAACGTGACGTTAATACTGTAAGTTCTTGCTGTTTATGCATGGAGACAATAGATCCTGATGTAAAGAGACTAGCAGATTTACAGTTAATTATAAAAATATGGCACCACCTAGCTACAGTATTCTACAAGACCCAAGATTTTAATTACTAATATAGGCAATTAATAGCATTTGGCAAGACATTTTACAAGATGCTGTATTGTGTTTGTGTGAGTCCCCCTCTCCCCCGCATTCAATGCATTTGTAATTTGTAGACATATCTTATGCTGGATCTTAGAGAAGGCCTCACTGTTAGGTACTGCACCCTCACTGTTGGTTCCCCCCTGCAGTCGAGACAAAATAATAATAATAGTAATGATAATAAAAATAATAATTAATATTTAAATGTGTAAAACCCTAATCTCTGACAATCAAAATAGTGAAATGTGTCCAGCTGCATCTCATTATCCCATCACTGGAGGTTGTTCCCAAAGGAAGTGTTGAAGGAATCAGTTTAGAATCAGTTTAGAATGGGTTAGTTATTCATTTTCAGACAATGATTGCGCATGAATCAAATCAGTGGAATGCGATGATATATGTATGTGTATATATATATATATATATATATATATATATATATATATATATATATATATATATATATATATGTGTGTGTATATATATATATATATATATATGTGTGTGTATATATATATGTGTGTATATATATATATATATATATATGTGTGTGTATATATATATATATATATATATATATATATATATATATGTGTGTGTATATATATATATATATATATATATATATATGTGTGTATATATATATATATATATATATATATATGTGTGTGTATATATATATATATATGTGTGTGTATATATATATATATATATGTGTGTGTATATATATATATATATGTGTGTGTATATATATATATATATATATATGTGTGTATATATATATATATATATATATATATATGTATATATATATATATATATATATATATATGTATATATATATATATATATATATATATATATATGTATATATATGTATATATATATATATATATATATATGTATATGTATATATATATGTGTATGTATATGTATGTATATATATGTATATATGTATATATATATGTATATATGTATATATATATGTATATATGTATATATGTATATATGTATATATGTATATATATATATATATATATATATATATATGTATATATATATATATATATATGTATAAACGTGTATATATATATATATATATATATATATATATACACGTTTATACATATATATATATATATATATATATACATATATATATGATCTCAAACTAGATTTATTTATTTAAAAACTATGAAAAAAGCAACAATGACAACTTTTTTTTTTTTTTTTTTTTTTTTTTTAAGAAAGACCTGCCCATTCCAACATAGTATTTTCTTAAAAGTTACCCAGATATGCTGGATATCTGCACGATATAATACTTGGTATTGTATTTGCCCATCCCTAATTAACACTATGGTTGGTAGCCGAACAAGGTGTGACCATAAAATAGAGTTGCTTGGATTGATTTGTTTTGAGAAATACTTTTTGACTTGTTAACTTGGAAATGTGAAATATGATTTGTACTTCCTATGGAGGCGACGGAAAACCAACCACTTAACAAACGTACCCTTCAAAGCTGTTAATGTGGAACAAAAGACACACGAGGCAGGAACAGACTATGAGTGTCTTACTGCTCCACCTTTTTATGTGATACCCAAATAGGTTGACCAAATGTTGATATGGTTCAGTTATGGTTCGGGATGGGAGGAGACACAAATCCCACGAAACTAAAGGTCTCACACTATTGAGTCCTCGAGAATGAAACCAGACAAGGTTTTTGCAATTTGTCATATAAAATAATACCCAACAGAAACTTTCCAGTTTTCACAGTTTTTCCTTTTTGTTGAGCAGACTGCAACAAAATTAATGTGCAAATGTGGTTTCAAAAGGAGAGCCAGACTCATTTTTCAGCCACAGCTAAACTCTTGCCTAATACCAAATAGTATAAACAAAATGCTCACAGTTCCTGTCAGCTGCGATCCAAAATATCGCCACAGGTATTATGAAAGTAGTCGGGGCATGCTGTATTTATCCTGTATGTCCTGCGGATGATGAGACTTTGTTGTTAATTAATTAATGATAACATTTTGGGGGCTTGGAGGAAAACAAATGTAACCGCTAGACTAAATAACACATTTCTTTTTAATTATGAATGACAAACTTTTTATAATTTTGACAATTGACATTTTTGTTTAGTTAATAACAACTACGATTTTAGACAACCTGGTTTGCACCAACTGTCAGCGTTAAGTGCACAGTCTTTGAATGCCATTGGGAGGTAATCTGACTGTTCATGCCACCCTTTAAATATCACCAGCCAATTCATGCTATAATGGCAATGGGCTCCGTATATTAAAATGCCACCGCAATTAAGTTGTTTTTAGCACCCTGAACTGTTGATTGAATGTGATTTCAGAACAAAAGTTTTGGCGTTTGCATCAGTTGTTCCACCTAAAGTAAGCCATTTTCATGACAAGCTTTCAGAAACAAATTGAAAATAAAAGCCTTCGTGTCAAAATACAAGTATTTGTGTCTATATTTTATTTGGTCTGGTAACATTGATTTTGTTAAGTCTCACAAACTTTGGGCTGCATGTTTCAATGTTACGTAAAAGGATTCTCATGTGTACTCTATAGCCAAAAAACAGCCAAAAGTTAAAAAAAATAAGCAAATCCAGTGCTGTTCAGCGGTGTTCTTATCTCGCGATACCTTGTTGCATCCCTTCTTGTGGTACTCTGATATGCGTCAAAACAGAGGAATGTAAGAGATTATTGTGCTTTTCTATGTATTCCAGTGTTTTTAGTCATGTGGTTCAAATTCTTTGTTTTTATGCACTTCAGAAGTTCTAACATGAAAATACAAAAGGGTGATTATTTTGTACCAATCAACAACCAGTATAGTAACCAACTCTACCTTTTTTAAATATGGTGTCCTAGAAAGAGCTTGACAGAAATCTAATCATTCTCTTCCCCTCCCCCTTTATGCAGCATTTTCAGCTGGCTATGATCGACTCAAACCTCTGCACTTTGTCCAAGGCAGAAAGTAAGTCACTGACCACTCACCACTTCTTTCAAATTGCTATGAAAAAAATCAGTTCACAGTCTTCTACCTACATAACATGTTCAAAACATGAGGAAATAGGATAATTATTCCGTTCTCTACTGCCGTTCCTTCCCTAAAAATGGGGTTGCCTAGGAGACGAGCAGAGTAAAACTGCCAGATCTCAAATGCACACTGCACATGCTGACTGCCTTTTCACATCAAATATACACACACATTCACACATACACATTCGCTAAAGTCCTGCTCCCCTCCTCTCATTTGTCTTCCACGCTGGATACAATTTATACCCATTGCGCGGTCTATGGGGTGAACATGTAATATTGCTTTTCAAATTTTGAATGAGAAAATATTAATTCATTTTTCTGCTCCCTCCCTCCCCCACCCCCTTTCAGTTCAGTTCCACATTGCGCATTTGTATGAGATCCAGGTAAGCTCCACTCACATGTTCTATCCTGACAGTGTATGTGTGAGCACAAAATCTAATCTGTCTTTAGCTTTTTCTTCAATCATGTGAGCAGGAAGAGAGTAAAGCCATGGGAGGTGGAAGTTCTGCCAACATGCCCTTGAGTAGTCAATCGCATAGTAATAGTATTTGTATATCAAATTTATCAATCAATTAATCAAATTTTATTTGTATAGCCTTGAATCACCGAAGTCTCAAAGGGCTTCACATATGAAAAGAGGTCATGTCGAGACTTCTTTCGAAAAAAGAAGTCATACAGAGACATCTTTTTGGTGTAATGTACACAACAGCATCCCCTGTCAAAGCTCCCAGAAGGGGAAGGAAAAACTCAAAAACCCCTATTTGAGGAAATTCAGAAACCTTTAGGAGGGACCATAGGTGGGAGGAGCCCCCTTCCAGGCCCACAGGTTGAAGTGGATGCCGCATGTACCAAATACAGACAAATAGATACACATTACAGACAAATACAGGTAAACAATATAGATTACAGAAAACATTGTGCTATATAGTGCAATGATGACATGACAGCAGGCAAAGCCATTGGTATAGGTAGAGAAGACTTAAAATACAAGTTGTATAAATGTAATTTCTGTCACTTTCTTCTCACTGAGATAACACAGAATGGGTATTTACCTGAAGTTTAGCTACAGGTGTACCTTTCGCTACACGGCAATAACTTTTACAGCAGTCAGATCACGACTGCAACATACATCACTAGGATTCCTATTTATTCTGTTATTGAAGGGAGGCAATGTAATGTTGTCTCTCTTGGTGCTGGTCAGAGCTGCCAGGATCAGTTGACTAGTCATTATAATGTCATTCAAAATAGTTAATTTTATTTGAGAAGCAAGTTTCTAATTTTGTGGAGTAATTGGTTTTGCAAGTTAATCCCAGGCACGTGAAGCAAGGCTTTTATTAACATATGCAGTAAAAATATAGTGGTTTGATGGTATGCTGTCATCTCATGTACTGTACATAGTAAACACTGTATTGTATTTAAATTTGATTTGGGAAAAATTCTGTCTAAAACTCCCAATAGCTGGCAGAATAATTACAACGTGATCTTTTCTTCAAAATGTTCAGCCATTAGTGTCGTGTACCAGACGAATGTGTGCGTCTGTCAATTACAGTATGTGTGTGTGGTTTGTTTCTTTAGTCAGCTCACTTGCTGATTGCCACATTCCACATAATGAACACAGAGTCCTTCACTTGGTCATTATTCGGCAATAATTTTGCAATTGATGTTTAACAATAATATTTACGATCGCCAGTGTTTTAGGAGCAGTTCAAGGATAAAGTAATTCTAAACACACCTGACAACAGAGCCTAATCATATTCGGCTGGTTTTAAACGTGTTTGTGAAAAGGTCATAAATAAGGAAGAAAGAAACCTTGGGGAACTTCTGTCAAAACAGTTCAGCATGTTGTGTTGATGTGCCCAATCGCTCTTGCTTTACACCGGTGCTTTCATACCACCAGAATATGACTTTTGCTAACTTCTGAGTGGTCAAAGTCGAGCTAAATATCAGTCTAAAAACTGCTGCTCTTTGTGCATTTTATTGTTTATTTTTTTTTTCCCCAGACACCAGGTTAGTAAGATCACAAGGTCACTCACATTTCATACACATACACACAGCTGCAGCGGCGCTATAGTGGGCAACCAATACGATCACACACTTTAATGGTCCAGACATGTCGCGTCTAGCCTGTCCTCTTGCTCTATGACCCTCCCCCCTTCCAAGTTTGTGTTTGTCAAGACAGTCATTACAAGTGTGAGGACATCTTGTCTGTGTGCCTTGTGTCATAAAACACACCCTGTTACCTTGACTGGATTGACATCTGTGTCCGTCTGTTCTCCTGCAGAAGAAATACAGAGCAGCGAAAGAAGCTTATGAAAGTCTTTTGCAAACAGATAATCTTCCTGCTCAGGTGAAGGCGACCACACTGCAACAGCTTGGTGAGTGTCCCTGCATTCTACTGGATGACTACTTCATTCATGCGGATGGCACTCAGGAAGTGACATTTTGATAGTTTGTAGCATAGCTGCATCAATACCATTTCTTCCCGACCACATACTTAAATTTGAGTTCACACCCACCATGTACTGATACTTGGTAATGCAATTACACTTTGCAGTTGTAATATTTTTAATGAATATTGGTCCAAAACAAACATTTTTGAACATAGCGCCAGTATCATTCAGACACTTAAGAGTAGCAGCTTACAGTATTAGTAATATTGTTAATGTTGAGTTGTGAGGTTGTTAAAAAAGTTATGTTAAAACCATCTGTAGACCTGACAATAAAATATGCAAACATCCCTTAAAAAAAAAAAAATCATTTTGCCCGGTATTGTTTCTAAATATGTCACTATCACGGTGTGACAAACAAGGCTAAATTGTTTTTGTGATTATATTTTTTTTTAAAAATCTGTGCAGAATAACTTTTTTCTTTGCATTTTTGTCAACACATTTTGAAAGACTGTTCAGTGATGTTTTCCGTCATTTTAATATTTTCATTTTCCTCCATTGCAGAGTAATGATAACGACAGCGTTAAAACTGATTACACTCACAGGAAATAATGAGGAATGTCATAATAACTGACAAAGCTTTTTTGTTGTCTGGATCTATTATGTTATGTTCATGGCTATATCTAGCGTTGTAAGGCGTTTTTATTTTTATTTTATTTTTTTTTACCCCAGTCCAGCCATACCATAGACAAACAACAACCTACCCCACCCCCTGTAGTAAAATGCATTAGCAGGCTGGCCTGCTTGGGTTGTCATAGCAGTGAAGCCCCCCACAGGTGTGTGGAGTGGTAATTGAAGGAGCAGTGGTCTGTTTGCAGTAAGAGCACTTTGATACCTGTGGTGTAGTTACACATGAAAGAAGGGCTTGTTTGTTAATGCTGTGTTGTTTTATAGTACTGTGAGGAATGTGCCGCCTTTTTGACAGGAGTCAAATTCAATCTGCCCAGAATCTGCTGGTGCTTAATATTGCACTTCTTAGGTTAAGCAATTGTAAAAAAAAAAAAAAACAAGAAAAAACAACCTTTAAGGTAATTTTTGAGGAACATTTTTTTTTGTTTCTTTTGCTCATCTTTAGGCTGGATGCATCACACGGTGGAGCAACTTGGGGATAAAGCCGCCAAGGACAGCTATGCCATTCAGTGTCTGCAGAGGTCTCTAGAAGCAGACCCAAATTCTGGCCAGTCCTGGTACTTTCTTGGAAGGTAAGCACAAAAGTTTAAAATGATCATTTAACCTGAGCGTTGTCATGAAAACATTTGGAATTAAATACATTTCATGTATGAAGTACGTCAATACTGAACTTAAGGGTGAAATTACATAAGTAATTCAAGTAGCTTGATTTATTAAAGTATCATGGAAATCCAAATTTTGGAGCTTATAACCATGTCACAATGTTAATTTATAACCCTAAACACCTCCTATGTTTTCTTTTCCTTCATTGATGCATTTCTAAGTATTCCTTATGTGCTCTCAGCAAGACGACTTTAGCAGGCCCTTGTACCGCCTCTACACTGCTCCCTTACCACATGTGCATGAGTAGATACACACCCATTTTATCCGAGGAGACCTCCATGTTCTTTATTTTTTCCGTCCAGGATTTGAAAATGGAGATCATGCACCAAGTTGACCAAGTAAACGGCAATGTTACATTAATTACTTAGGAAGTTTCACTGTAGAAATGTCCAAGTGGCAAAAATGTGTTTGGGAGCACATGACTGAACAGTCAACGTTGTAGTACATACGTCACCAAGAACTGTTGTTATGAATAGTGGTTTCACAAAGGGACAGGTTTGATAGGAGGAACGGGTGTTACTGTGTGTGATCTTGACACGTATTTTGTTTTGTTTGACGTCAGTAAAACACCCGTTTTCTGGCTTCTTCATTCACTTCGACTTTGACTCGCGATCGCTACAACATAAGCTTATTTGTTGTTGTTATTTAGTCGTGGCTGTCTGCTTTAGAACGACATCATGAAAGGGAGCACTGCAGCCACACAGAGAGAAGCAGGGCTTGAGTGAACTGTTTCAATTTGTGGTTAGAAATCCATCCACCTAAAAATCCTATTTCATAGGACACTGAATTTCCACTGCGCCAAAGGTACGATTCCATCATTTAAATGCATATGTTTAACTGTAGAAAGCTTAAAATACCATGACCCAGTGTGTAATATTTAAACAGTTATCCACATTAACAACCCACTATAAATTTCAATAAGGTGTAAATAAATATTGTTATGTCCCAGTCTAGGGGCCTAGGACACAACATATGTAATGGGCCCCGCCTTCCCCAACTCCCAAGCAGCCAGCCGATAAACCAGATGTTTGGAAAACAAAAGATATATTTATTTACATGACAAAAGAATTACTGAAAGATAGGAGCAATTAACTCAGGGTGAACCAAGGCCAAAACAACAAACAAAACAATCTGTCTTTGCAATAACCAAACTAACCTAGCAAACAAAACAACCAAAAGACAATAGGCTTACCTCCCTAGCTCCAAAAAACAGGAGGAAAGAAAATGTACAACAAAAACGGCGGTTCACCCCTACTGCTCGGTTTCCATAACTATTAGTACAAATGCGTGGCTGGTTGGGAGCGAAGGAGGACGAGAGAGTTGTCTGCCATCTCGGCTCAATATATAGCAGGTGTGCGACCTGCCAATCAGCAGCAGCCAATCATGGGCCTTCCTGGAGCCGACCAATCCTTTCACTGCTGGGGCACACCTAAAAAAAAGATGCCAGGAAACAGGGGAAAAAGAAACAAAGCAGGCCGGTACCGGAGAGCAAGACCCCTGAGTGACCACACCCGTAACAATATTTTATCGCATATACATATATACAAAATCATCGTAATCGCTATTTTTATTACTGTACACTCAGATGGAGGCTGTCATGTTTATTTTTGCTACGGAAAGCAGAGGAGGAAAACTTGCTGATTTTTTTTTTCTTAGTTTTGTGCAATCAAGCGAGTTTCTGGTTTTTATGCCACTTGCAAATAAAAAAGGAAAAAATTGAAGGAAAAAAATGGAAAAAAAGGTTTGTATGCCAATTGTAAATAAAAGAAGGAAAGAAAAGAGAAGAAGTGGGGGGGGGGGGTTCCCACTCTATGCAGCAAGCAAGAAAGTATCAAGATCAGTTTGGGAGTTAGGATGCGGATGACTGCAGTTAATCTATGCATTTGAATATACCCACCAAACACAGAAGAAAACACCAGCAAAAACACTGTGGTACAATAATTTACCTTGGCTAAATAGGCCACGAAAGAGGAGTGGTGGTGGCTTCCTTGTGTCACGGATGGCCAGATGCATGCGCCGTGTTGTTGTGTTTGAAAAAGTTTAGAAAAAGTGTGGAAAGTCCCGCAGCTCATAACAGCTGGGAAAGGCACCAGCAGGCCTGCGACCCAAATGGGTATAAGCGTCTACAGAAAATGGATGGATGAATGAAAAATGTGGAAAGTGACTTTCACTTAGGAGTCTGTACCGTGCAGCTCCTGTGTCAGTCGTCATTCGTCTGTGTCCTCCCAACCACTGGCTGTGTCCTTATTTATGATTGGAATAACTAACCGATGTTGACATACTGTTTATTTGCCCTAGTATTGTAGATTCCGTGATATTGTTCATTAAAATCAATGTTGAATTCGCTCTCTCGCTCACTTGGCATAGGCTTTCAAATTGCGGTCTCTCTTAAGACACTGTAATGTGAGGTGTTGCATTCATGTAACACCAGTAAATGTCAATTCTTAATTCTACACATTTACTGGTCACAGCGGCCGCTTAAAGCCGATAGTCTAAACAGGCAAAACGGCCTAAAGCGTCTGTAACAGCCATTGCTTTAACTCTTAACAGACCCCCAAATTTCTCTAAAATCCTGAAAATTCTTGCCCATTTAGGACTTAAAAATAGGAAAACCTTTGCCTAACAAAGGCCATTGTCTGTTTGGACTATCGGCCGAAAGCGAACGCTATGCTCACTCCTGTCCTTACACATCATCTCATAGGCCCTAATCAATGGGCAGAGATTTTGCTTTATAGCTCTAGAAAGGCAACTTATGTGCTGTTAAGCATAGTTTATATTTTAGTTAAAACAAAAAGTTGATTATCTAAAAATGAAAACCAGTTGATCATTTGTTAAGTGGAAATTTGGGTTTTACCCTGTGGTGAAAACAAGGCTGTGGAAAATTGCTATTTCCAGCTTGAGAAAAAATGGAAAGGAATTATTGCCCTTTAGAGTAGAATGGCCAGTAGTACACGGTTATTTTTATTTGTTTTTTTTACGATTATTTTAGCCAAAAGATGATTATTTCAGCCTAAAGTGCAATCTGGTTGAAGCTCAGTGTCTTTTTTTTTTGTTTTGTTATAAGTATGCTTGGGCTAATTGCGAATGTATTTGTGTTTTTCATTGTTTATAACATTACTGATCTTTATTCTTTCTCTATTTCCTTTTTCAGGTGTTACTCAAGTATTGGCAAGGTGCAGGATGCATTCATCTCCTATCGTCAATCCATTGATAAGTCTGAAGCCAGTGCTGACACTTGGTGCTCCATAGGGTGAGGAACCAGAAACAAAATCAAAAAAAGATAAGATGTTACCCAATAAATTATTTTGGAAATCAACTTTTTCAAAAACATGGCAGCTGATTCACCATTTTAATTTTGCCTTCAGGGTGTTGTACCAGCAGCAGAACCAGCCTATGGACGCACTGCAGGCCTACATCTGCGCCGTACAACTGGACCACAACCACGCTGCCGCCTGGATGGACCTGGGCACACTGTATGAGAGCTGTGGACAGCCGCACGATGCCATCAAGTGCTATGTCAATGCCACGCGCAGCAAGACCTGTGTCAACACTGCTGTGCTTGCTCAACGCATCAGGCTGCTACAGGTAGACCACATTTCCTTCGTAAAATCTGCAAGCAACCCTTTTGGATGTTGTTTGGTCACTTTGTGGATGTGTGTTAATCATTTTCATATCTGATCATCAAAGATATGAATTATGTCACAATTTTGTGCTTTTGTAATGATCAAACATCTCCATCACATAAAACATTCGTAATATGTTCTTCCCAATCTTTGTCATCTTGTCGGTTCAGTACTAAAGCGTGTGTATTGACACAATTTTTCCTAGGCTCAATTGTGTAACCTACAGCCAAGTAGTCTGCAGAATAAGAGTAAAATGCTCCCTAGTATTGAGGAGGCATGGAGCCTGCCCATCCCTGCTGAGCTCACATCCAGGCAGGGGGCCTTGAACGCTGCACAGGCACAGCAGGTGAGAGATCCAGCTCCGAGAGACCTCAGCCACTCAGAGAAGCAAAATGACTAGCCTTAACTTTCTACTTAGCATCTTTGGCATGGACGTGCCAACCCGAAGGTGGAATCAAGTGCTGATTTATAAGGGACAGTGAGGTGTTGTTCTTTAAAGGGTTTGCCAGATGCAAAAATCATGACAAGCATCACAATATAGCCCACTTCACTTCATGTTAAAGATGTGAGAATCTTGCATCGAAATTTACATGCAAGACATAATATTCCTCATCAAATCTTATCATACTATTCAGAAACACGTTTTTTTTTTTAAGTAATTTAAGGAATTTGATGTGTTAACCCAACCAAGACCCAACTGCATGTTTGCACATTGATGCAAAATTATTGTTGCATTATTCCACAAGCACACCATGAAAACTCTGATTAAGACCTTAATCAATAGTTCTGATTAAGATTGAAGATGCGAAACCAAACTGATAATCAGAGTGTTGTCATACATTCTTTATTTGAACGCATGTAAATGTGTTGGTGTATGCAGAGGATCCATTTCTATTTTCCCCCCCTTTCTCTTTTGAAAATGACTTCAGTGGTTTTTTTTGCCAAAACGCAGATGGCCATCACAAGCTGTTTCTCTGCTGGATTTGTAGGCTTGTAAGGGGGAGGGAGCCCAAAGCACCAGCAATCACAGTGACCTACAGGCCAGTCCTGCCAAAAAGAAACGCACTGCCAGCCCACCCAAAGTAATGCCAAAAGCTGCACATTAGTCCATACACGTTGCAATTTGAGCAAAATCAAAAGACACCCCCCATGTTTGGTTATGTGCAGAGTGTTGCGGACTTATGTGCAAACAGCTCCAATCAACAGCCGGTGCAAAGCTGGTACCTTACCCCTCAGAAGCTTCAGGTAGGAAATCTATTCATCATTATACTTTTTATTGCAAATGTCTTTTCTGTTGAATGCCTTTAATTTAACCAGCACAACTTCGGTAGCAGTAGTCTTTTTCAATCATTTTGTCAGTTCTGTACATGGGTGCCTACAAGAATGCCTATATGTGCGCAGTTTGTTGCACCTCATGGGTTATGAGTAAGCCAATCAAATGTTTTGTCCAGCAAGGCGTTTTGTGAGTAAGAAAAATGTTAGGCAGACAAGCAATAATGAGATAGCATTGTGACTCCTCTTGTGATGCAGATATTAAGAGTAAAATTTCAAGAAGCTTTGCGAGTCACTGTGAAGCATTCAAACTAGCAGTGAGCAAGAAAATGTCAATCTTGGCACAAGTCCTCCTTGCGCTTGGGTTAATTTGCTCACGATTTCTCCGGTTTTCTCCCACATTTGGAAAACTATATATGTTTGGTTAATTTAAGGCTATATTTTTTTGAGGGTTGCATGTAAATGGGAGTGTCATAATTGGCCCGCGAATGGCTAAACTCTCACCCTTTTTTCATCTGGGAAAGGATTCATCTAACCTCATAGTTCCTCTAAGGCAGACATGTCCAAAGTCCGGCCCGGGGGCCAAATGCGGCCCATGGTCAATATTTTAAAAACGTCTGGCCCGCATGGAACATTGGACAGCAGCGCTCTTACCTGCGTGTGCTAAATGCTGCCATCTATAGGCTCAATTAGGAACAGCAAATTAGTATATGAGGAATAGACTGTATGAGCCCCTAATTTTCTAAAATGGCGACAATCAACAAAAGGAGGAAAGTAGAGCTGCAGTGTGACGCAGTGAGCTGCGGTCATCACCAGCAGCTTTATATCGCCAACTTTTACTGACAGCTTGATGAGGACAAGTTTCCAAGAAATTCGAGCATTTGGTAAGTAAATGCTAAGCTTGTTTGGGTCGACGTATTTGTGTGAGAAGACATTCTCGGTTATGAACTTAAATAAGAGCTGTGTGTGGACACGGCTATCGGACTCTCACAAGACATCTTGCGCATCCGTACCACTGCCATAGAGCCACACCTGGCCTTTGTCCTGCACTCCAGATCTCAGTTTCACCCATCACACTCATGCGGACAAGTCATTTTTCATTTACGATCTGTCTGAAAACGTTTTTTCTTTTAAGTTTTCACTCCAGAATAATAAACATTTAAAAATCCAATCAACATTTATATTTACTAATTTCATATTTTAGATGAGTCCTGCACTTGTTGATATGACTATTACTTGCACATTTCTCTGTTACTGTGTTTAAAAATTCTATAAATATTAAACTGCCATGGTGAGATTTTTTTTTCTGTTTCAAATGTAATTTGCACCCAAGTGTAAAATTACTAACCCTGTTCAACTGTTACAAAAAAGTTAGTGTTAAAAAAAGTGAAGTGAATATTCAATTTCAATATTTAATGTCAATTGAATTTTGATAGCCATGTTTCAAATTAACCAAAACACATGCTTAAGATAGTTGAAATTAAAATAAAAAAGCAAATGTTAAACACAGAACGGCTCGCTGAAATGTATTTAAATTAATTGCTGCTATATGTAAAGAACTCCTGCCAAGGTTGGCCCCCCTACATTTTTAACACACCAAATCTGGCCCACTTTACAAAAAGTTTGGACACCCCGGCTCTAAGGTCATGTCAGCTGAAATGGATGGAATACTATTGAATTTGTTTGTCATTTTCTTTTTTTTAAAGTTATGTGCCAGCGAAATATTTAAGTGAATGATAGGGCACGGAACACGTTTTTTTTGTTTGTTTGGTTTTTATGGCTACAAATGTTTTCTTCACCTGGACCTCAATTCTCTACTTAAAATTAAGTGAGCATTCGGCCATGTTGATTAAGGGCCCTCTAGTGGAGGACAAAAAGCATTGCATGTTTAGAACATTATCTCGTATTTCATTATCAAACAATGCTGTGTGTGTAGACATAAAATCGAAAAGGTATGAAAATGTGTGCTTTGCAGCTTCTGGAACACTTGCGAACCAACAGAGCCATCCTCAAGCCACTCCAGGTGCAGATGCTGGATCAGCTGGAGAACCAGTTCTCACTCATGCAGCAGCATCAGCAGCAGGTAAACATCCTTTCGTTTGCAATTAAAACAAAAAAAGACCAGAATTTTTCAGTCTTTCTATCTTGTCTTGTTAGGTACGGCATCAAACAATGGTTGGTGTCCAGCTACAGCCCAGCCATTCCAATGGACCTCAGGCAGAGTCCGCCAACTGCCGCGAAGGCATCCCACGCTCCTCTCCTCCGAATCACGCAGCCATCAAACCACCATGTGTCATCCAGCCCGCGGCCAACGGGTCATGCTCAAGTCCATCATCTGGGCCGCACGACATCAGGTCCCCTAGCAGGGACCACGCCACCGTGCCGGGAGGTGGCAGCACAAGCAATGGAAACGTGCCTTATGCGCAGCAGAACTCTCTACCTCACAACTGCACAGCCATCAGTCACTCCAACACCAGCAGCGCCAGTCCCACGCATTCAGACGAAACATGGAGGAGCCCGCATGGCAACGCTAACACTCAGGTAAACAAAATTTTGTCCCCTTATATACGCTTTTTGGTTAAGAGCAAATCTTGTACTCACTCAAACCATAACAGCTATATCCTCTTTGTTTGACTCTGAGTTTCCTTCATGTAACTTAGGTAATTCACTAAATTGGTCTAATTTGAGGTACGTCAAGGTATTCCCGAATAGCAGTTTGAATGCATTGAATTTTAACAACTTCCAACAGAAATTCAAATAGTTTATAAACAAATGTCAGACAAAGCACATCAAGCCACTTCATATTTTCAGAATTCAAGAGAGAGTTGTGCTATTAAGCAATTGTTCAATGTTGTTTTTTTTTCCCCTTCTTTGTGTAGGGGATTCACAAAGGTCCAGGTTCACATTCGGCAGGTCCCAATGGAGAACCCCCTTTCTCTTCCTCCTCCTCCCCGCAGACCTCATTCTCTTCCTTGGCTATTCTCAGTCAGATGGGACATTCTTCTGGGCCCTGCACTGCCTCATCGTCTGCCTCCTCCTTATCGCCCACCTCCCCCAGGTCTACCCCAAATCACTTGTCATCGCCTCCCCACTCCACCTCTACCTCAGGGCTCCACACCAAAGACAATGCACCTTCGGGGTGTAACACGGGAGCATCTGCCACTCTGCCATTAGGGCCGGACACCACCACCGCGGCAGAGGTAACCTCAAATCCCGGTGCCATTCCCACACAGGGATTGACTAATCACGTCCAGCTGCCAGTGACGGACAGAGCTGGCTCTCCAGCCCCCGCTGCACCCACAATAGACAATCCTCCACTCTCAGCCTTGTTAAAGGGAAAAGCCACCACAACCACAAATGACGCTAACTGTAGTAACCACAGAGGGCCTTTCTCAGAGAAAATCAACAATGTCCACTCGGATGCTGCCAATGCTTTGTCAGAGCACTTCTTAGCATCCTTGCCGATGTCCACCACCACTACCGCTGTGCACTCCCCCAATACCCTCTCCTGCCTTAACAGCCAGACTGACAGTCGGGGGCCTACAGTAAATGGAAAGGGGGACTCTCACAGCCCTCAAAAGGTGGAGACTTCCGAAGGGGCCGTGCACCGACACTTGGCCCCTGCTGGCTTAGCTCCTTGGTCATCTGTTTCCATCTACTCCAGCTCCAGCGATGTGCTCAAAGCGTGCAGGTACAATACTTCCTATTTTCTTACTCCCGTTGTGAATACATTTGGACATGAATGGATTCAGCATTTCTTCTTCCATATGCTGTCTTAAAAGACAACTATGTGGCAATAGTCTGCATAAAAATAATACAAATTTAATTCTTAGGAATTACATAAATGAGGACTAAAATTACTCCTATGGGTATTTTGGACCGATAACAAAGTAGTATGGTCAACATTTTAAATGGTTTATTTTGCTTGTCATTTTTTAGTGCCAAATTTAGATCAATTCCATCCATTCGTCCAATATCTGACTGGTGAACATCCTTACAAAACATAAATTTATATATATTTATTAGGTGTTTATTCCATTTAATCTTTTCAGGATTTACATAATTATTCATTTATTTATTTCAACATTTATTATATGTCTTGAAGTATTGTATGTCATTCTCTCCTATCAAACTCAGTGGGCACACACTGGGCGGGACGATTGCTGATCCAGTGCCCTCCAAAATTATTGTTATTATGTGGTATAAGATGTCTTAAAAGCATTTGAATACATTTAATTTTAATTAAAACATACTTTTTTACTGGAAATTGCAGAAGGGGTCACCACACTGAATTAGGCTCCCCTCACAGCAATCTCAGTCGCCAGACCTCAACCCCATTTAAAACCTGTGGAGTGAGTCCAAGTCAAGTTTGTTTACATAGCCTTTAATCACAATAGTATCAAAGACTTGACAAGTCCATAACTTCCCCTGAACTCTGGTTCAAGAAGGGCAAGGACAAAATAAAAAAATCCAATCTGGGGGAAAATGAGAAACTTTAAAATAAGTACAGGTGGGGCTGCGGTGGATGTATGCAAACTGGAATAATGAGAAAAATATTTATAAAAATTAAAACCTGCAGGAGCTGCCTTTGAGAAGGTCCTTCTCAAAACCAGACCTTTTTGGCCCATCTTCATAGTAGTGCCTCCCAGGCAGTATCCAGCTCAGATTGTTTTCCAGTCGGTCGGTGCAAATTGCACAGCAGCACCCAAATTCGGTCATCACCATCTTGCCCCCTCTTCAGAAGTCAGACGGAGGAGGGTGGGAAAGATTTAGAAATGGCTGTTTCACAGGCCAATATGTAGTTCGGGTAAATGTAAGACTATAAAAATAACTTTTGAGTTTTAAACATTTCTACTGAGGTAGTGGTGAGCAGAGGAGAGGACCTAGGTCATAGAATGATTTAAAAGAACTTGTGCAAAAAGGCATGGTCAAAGATCCCTCTGTATTCTTCCATCTTGTGAAACATAATGGAAGGTGACGAAAGACGATAATTCATTTTTAAAAGTGGGTGTACACAGTATTAACATCATGGGTGCTAATAGTTGCGGCACGCATGATTTGATGTAAAATAATTTTTGTTTATGTGGAAACCCCACCACCCCCCTCCACACACACACACACACACACACACACACACTGAATTAAAGGTTGCATTTTCCACCTTTTCTATCCAAAACAGTGTATTATATATCTGTAAAAATGACTTCATAAGAAGCTAAAGAACGCCTATTAACCAGGGTTGCCAATAATCATGGCGAGCATTGTAACAATAAAGATATAAAGCTTAATACAGCATACAGGGGTCCATACATTCTGAATTCATCTTCTTTGTCATACCGTCTGCATGCTTTTTAATACATGCATCTGCATTTATTAGTCAATGAATACAAGGAGTTAGAGCAGCAAAAATAGTGCAAAATAAGTCAGAAATAAGGTGCATGGTCTTGGAAATGATACATACATATGCATAGTCAATTAGATATGCACTCTGTAACATGCATATATACATATAACATACATACATCATATAGTAGTGCCTCCTACATTTTGGACTGTTTTTGGTTTGATCTTATGCCCACTTCATATTTGAGCTAATCACTGAACCCACTACGTCTCAGAAACCTGGGCAAGAACGGTCTGTCAACAAGCAGCATCATCCTGGACAAGTGCCCACCACCGCGACCCCCTATGCCACCGTCCCCCCCCCTGCCAAAGGACAAGCTCAACCCGCCAACGCCCAGTATTTATGTGAGTCAAGAGCAGTTGACAATGTGATATTGTGCTATAACGGTTCATCATTAACCTCTCAAGAAAGAATTTTAAATGGTGATTAATTCTTGAGCTTCTTCTCTGACAGTTGGAAAACAAGAGGGATGCCTTCTACCCTCCTCTCCATCAATTTTGCACCAACCCTGCCAACCCTGTAACCGTCATTAGGGGCCTGGCAGGAGCCCTCAAACTGGGTAGGAAAACCACTCAATGCTTTTTTATTTATTTATTTTTTTAATCCTGTTTTCTTTTTCCATCATTTATAACCATCATGGACATTGCATCATGGCTCTGTACAGTACTAGATATGTCATACATAGTGCACTGTTGTTGTTTTTGACACATCTGGCAACAGTTCCACCTCCAGGCAACAAATGATACTGCATGCCCACGATAACATTTAGAGTAATCTTAACCATGCTGCTCTTGATGTCAATTGAAATTAGGGTCTCTAAACTATTTTCATAATTTTAGCTCTTTCCCGAAAATTTGTCTCTGCTTGAAACTACCTTACAAGCATTTCACTCAACCTATTGAAAGCTGACTTGGAAATCATTTCCTCCCACTTAAACTAAGCTTGTTATTTAAGACTGATTTAAAAGTAAGCCATGCTTAATGAAGTAAAATACAGTATATCGATCTTGCATATACTAAATGTACAGTGGAACATACAGTAATGGCTTGGCCATCAAGCTGTGAATTTCAGGCCTCAATCGTATCTTTTGTCATCAAAATTTTAATGGTCACCTCTAACAGGGTGAAAAGAGGCAGGCAAACTTAGTAGATATTTGCTTTATATGTATGACAACATATATTGGGGCCAGATTTTGTAACATAAACATTTGCAAATTCACCCATTTAAAAAGAGAATTATCATTTTAATTTTCATCATAGGTTTACTTCAAGCGTGACAGAATAAAAAAAATAATTAAAAGATCCAGGAAGTCACATCGTATGATTTTTAAACAATGTATTGGTGTAAATGGATGGCCAATAGATATTGAGCAGCTAAAACACAAACTTGCGCTTTAAGTTTATTCTAGCCTCCACTCGGTAATAGTATGAATTGTGTCTGTTTGAACTGATTAGATCCTTAACACACCTTCACAGTGTCAGACTCTAATCTTTACTATGACCAAGACTAGAGATCTTCCCAAAGATGCTAGTGCTAAGACTGTATGTACAACTACGCCAAGCTGGGATGAGTCAAACGGCATCTGGTAAACAACTTTGTGAGGAAAAGATTAACACATGGACACATTATTAGAAAATTGAAGTACATTATCACCAACAATCTCCTTTGATCCTGGGCTCCATGCACGATCTTACCACGTGGAGTTCAAATAACACTGAGATAGTGAGCAATCATCTTAGAACTACACAGCAGGGGCTGGTCAATGATTTGAAAACAGCGGGGACACCCGTCACAAAGATGACATTAAGTAACACACTGTAATCTTGAGATGAAATCCTGCATTGCCTGAAAGGTTCCCCTTCTACACAAAAATCATTTAAGGCATATCTGAAATTTGTTAAAGACCATCTGGACAGTCCAGAGGAAAATTGGGAGAATGTGATAGGGTTAGATAATACCAAAATGAAACGCTTTGGGTGAAACATCACTCATCGTGTTGAGTGAAAAATGCTGAATTGCATCCCAAGATGCCTACTATGACGCATGCTTTGTGCTTTTCTGCAAAAGGAACATGAAGACAGGCCTGTTTCAATGGCAAGATAAATGGGGCCATGTATTGTGTAGTTAATGAATAGGCCATGGATTTGATAAGTCATTTCAAGTTTCTATTTAGTACAATGTATTTCTTGTACATTTAGCGGTGACATTCTTCATCATTTTCGGCCTCCAAATGTTTGTCGCTGGCTTTGCAAGTTGCATAAAATGTTTGCTTTTCAAAGTTGGTCCGGCCATCCTCGTATGTGACAAGTGTGCACTGTCTCACACAAGGACATATTTCTACTTGTTCAGTTTAGCATTTAGCATGGTTTTCTCTGCTTTGTTGTTTGATTGTTGCAATGTTTGGTGATTCATGCTATGGCGGAGATAAAGCATGCTGGGCAGTCCTGAGTGCTCACTTCTCCATATAGTCATTGCAGTTTGTGTGGGGAAGTATGGTTGCAAGACCAGGGGCATGCTTCAAGTGATAATTTTGCTCTTTAGACCATTTTGCCGAGGAGGCTGATTTGAACCTTTGGTGGTGTTGCATCAGCGACAGCTAAACGGCATTGAGTGTACGTCAGGTCACCACATCCGATTTCCAACACAACAAAGGATTGCAATACAAGCCAATTGTGCAGATTAGCGCGCTGTAATGGAGTATACGTTAATTGTCACAATTTGTGGACACCCAGGTCATATAGAGATGGAGTAAAATATTTGTAGGACTAACGCTCACTACCACAATTGGACGGTAGAGTCCAAATCTCACCCAGAGACAAAGTTAATACCTTATATTGAATATAATGTCTATATCGCGCAAGCCTATTTTGGTCAATTGACAGAACAACCACTAAAAGGATCGAAGCGGTGGTAATAGATATCGTAAGCCTAGGGGACTTGATGAAACATTGATATTGAATTTTGTGGTTGTGTTTAAGCATTTATTCCAATTTGCAACTATGTAATTATGGTGCCTTTTTGTACAATTTTGGGGGGTATAAATTTTTATGAAAGTGAATTTCTATGGAATTTCAGATGCATTGAAGCAAAGAGACCGGGAAGCTTGTTGCCTTTGATTTACACAGACTATGCACCCCTCTTTTAATCCATCTGATGGTCAGGATACAGGATAAATAAACAATAATAATAATACAATGTGGTACATAGCAATACGTATTAGTTTCATGTCACATTGCGTTTAAAAACTCGAAGATGCACATCTCAATGCGTGATTGTGCCTCCATGTTCTTATTCCACGTAGACTTGGGCCTTTTCTCGACCAAGACACTGGTGGAGGCCAATCCCGACCATCTGGTGGAAGTGCGCACCCAGCTGGCCCAGCCCACCGATGAGAACTGGGACCCCAGCGGCAGCCGCAAGATGTGGCGCTGTGAGAGCAGCCGCTCACACACCACGATCATCAAGTACGCTCAGTACCAGGCCTCATCTTTCCAGGAGTCGCTACGGGTTAGTAGTAAGGCGGACGTCCAAATTGTCTTCCATTTTCACTTCCTTTAGGTAGAATGGCATTGTGTAGGAACACATACTTTTTTCCACACATTGAACATTGCAGTTGAAATTGATTTCTGAAATAGGAGGAGAATGAGAAGAAGAAGGAGATGGAAGCGGAGACAGCCTCATCTGAAAGGTCTTTCTTTGCCCGCCTTAATGAAATCAACCATTTTCTTCCTGTTGCTCATGCTAATTTTCTTGTGTCAGCCGACGGAGGAAATGTCCTTTCAAGCACATCAAGTTTGGCACCAACATAGACCTCTCTGATGAAAAGAAGTATGTGGACCATTGCATATATGAGAAAAAGGAAACTAAGATGTCAAATATTGTTTATTGTATCCCACTGGAATTACAGGTTAACAATTTTGTTTAGATACAAATCAAATTGTTGTTATTGGTTGCTAATTATTACATTACTGAAGACCCTTGGTTGTCCATATGGGAGAATCTGTGTGAATAGAAGAATGTGGCTGGTGACTGGTCTAGTAAATGGCCCACCTCTGGCCCAATGTCACCTGGGATAGAATTCAGATCATCCATGAAAATGGATGGGTGTAACAGTACTAAAAATTTGGGCCAAAATTTAACTGCCCTTTAATTTTATAGAACAAATGCCATTAACTTGCCATATTATCCGCACTATAAGGCGCACCGGATTATAAGGCGAACCCTCAATTAATGGCATTTTAAAACCTTTTCCATATATAAGGCGCAACAGTAGAAGCAGTGAAACTTTACTAATAGATTACAAAGCAGCTTTCTGACAACTCTATTCACTCCCAAAATGATTAAACAACTGTCTTATGTTTTATTTTATTTGTATTTCCGTGACAGTTTATCTTTTAACAGCAAGGTATAACATGTAGTGCAACATTTATATCAGGGAAATTTTCCTCCTATGTAATCACAATATAGTAATACTCAAAGTAATAACAATAATAACTCTAAACTCTCAGTAGCATAATAACTCAATGTCACTATGACTGTAAACACAAAAGAAACAGGTCAAGCTTACTTTATCAGTTCATTCCCCATCTATGAATCTCAATATTGAGCCATATATAAGGCGCACCGGATTATAAGGCGCACCATCAGCTTTTTAAAAAAAAAAAAAGGCTTTTAGGTGCGCCTTATAGTGCGGAAAATATGTGAATAAACTAAGATGATATTTAAAGCTTTTTTTTTCTTTAAATAAGATACAACATCGACAATGAGCATTGACAACAAAGAATTTCACCTGTTCCATTGAACATTATTAGATGACACTCTTAAGTGGTCTTTCTTTCACATGCATATTTGTGCGTGGTTCTAAAGATGTCCAGTGGGATACATTGTTTTCATTCATTCATTTCTATTTGTCTCATGCTCTCTGTATTGTTTCCCTGGCTCACAGGTGGAAGCAGCAGCTCCAGGAGCTGACCAAGCTGCCGGCCTTTGCCCGTGTGGTATCAGCCGGCAACCTGCTCAGCCACGTGGGACACACTATCTTGGGAATGAACACGGTGCAGCTCTACATGAAGGTTCCCGGGAGCAGGACTCCAGGTGACATAAACTGGAGCAATAAATCAGCACTTGTAATTTTTGGTTATTTTCACTTATAATAAGCATTTGTGTGTTTGTTTAGGTCACCAAGAGAACAATAACTTCTGCTCGGTGAATATCAACATCGGTCCTGGTGACTGTGAATGGTTTGCTGTGCCTGAACCATACTGGGGTGTTATCAACAGCTTCTGCGAAAAGTATGTCAGAAGCTAATTCACTGCTATTTAGATGTTTGCGCTATAATCTTGGCACTGACTTTTGGGGTGTTCTATGACAGAAACAACATCAACTTCCTGATGGGCTCCTGGTGGCCGAACCTGGAAGACCTGTATGCGACCAATGTGCCTGTGTACCGCTTCATCCAGCGCCCCGGGGACCTGGTGTGGCTAAACACCGGCGCCATCCATTGGGTGCAGGCTATTGGCTGGTGCAACAATATTGCATGGAATGTGGGACCCCTAACAGGTGAGGAAAGTACTCTCAAAATGACTTGTCATTCCCAGCTATTCATGTTGTTTTTAGACACTAACTAAGGTGTTTTATTCATTGCTGTCACCAGCACATCAGTATAAGCTGGCAGTAGAGCGCTACGAGTGGAACAAACTGCAGAGTGTCAAGTCCATTGTTCCCATGATCCACCTGTCGTGGAACCTGGCCAGAAACATCAAAGTGTCTGACCACAAGCTCTTTCAGATGATCAAGTGAGAATTTGTTTCTCGTTTGAAAAATAAAACCAAAAAACTCTTTATTTCCGTTTTAGCGCATGGCAATACTGACTGTGATACATTTACTGCACTGCCTGTTTCTTTTTGAAGGTTTAAATAGTGCTTGGGTGCTTTGGGATGGAAGGAAATCTCTTTTTTTATTTATTTTTTTATAATCTATCTAAGTATTCAAGCTTTTTGGGCCAAAAGTGCAACGTCTTTCATCATCTATGTCAAACTAAAACAGCCATGCGTCAGCCAAACATCATGAGTAGACCAGTCAATGCTTGAAACTGAACTAAATTTCAACAAGTAATATATGATATAATCAGAGTTGGTAAGCTTTTAGTTTGAAGTTTCTTCCAGACATTATTTTTTGTGACCGCAGTTTTACTTGATAATCTTGCTACAAGGTAAATTGCTACAAGGTAAATTGTGTTGGGGTTTTTTTTTTGTTTGCTTTTTTTTTTTTTTTTTGGGATTGACATTCTTTCACTTAACTTGCAATGTCATACCGACCCCATACTGCTTGCGGATATGAATGTACATTATACACACAATTAATGCATAGTGAAAAGCAAAACTGAGAAGGGGTGACAAGATTATATTTGCCATGCCCGTTTGCCATGCTAAGATGACCCAGGTAGCGCGTTAACTGCCATAATAAGAGCTTGAGTAGGAGGGAAAAAAAGGGGGGGGGGGGGGGGTGGCTCGGGTGATCATCCACCAATTTCATGTGACCCAAGTCTGGCTGGAACTGCGTTAAAGCAGAGAATATCCAGCTTGAACAGCAAAATAGGGCAATGTCTGGATTACATTTCAACAAGAAGGAAGGGCCTTCTGTGCTGTCGAAAAACTTAGTTAGCTAACGGGTCCCTGTAAAGCTGTCAACAAACAAGGCGGCGTCCCTTGTCACGTTATTTCACCAATGATTTATTTCCTTGGATAAAGTGACCATTATGTGCCTGGGACGCAGGAAAAATGGAGCACTGCAGACACTTACATATGACCCTAGTTGTGACCAGGGTTTATCATGGATATATATATATATATATATATATATATATATATATATATATATATATATATATATAACAAAACTGTATATATAGTTTATATATATATATATAAACAAAACTGTGTTGAACCATTAAAATGTCTTCACAATGTATTTTCTTTATGATGCGAAATGCATTTTAGATATAGTATCCATGATAAACCCTGGTCACAACTAGGGCACACCAACTGGCAAACCATGTTTTAATTGATACAAAAATCTTAAATTATCCATTACAATAATTTGACATTCAGAACCACACACGGCACAACATTAAAAATGCAAAGCCATGCCGCGGTTGAAACTGCATTTTGAAAATTATTTGTGATCCGATCCAATATGTCCATGTTAGGTATTGCTTGCTGCGGACACTGAAGCAATGTCAGATGCAGCGAGAGTTCCTGATGGCTGCCGGGAAGGAGTTAGTCTGGCATGGACGCACCCAGAATGAGCCTGCGCACTACTGCAGTATTTGTGAGGTAAATCTCATGGGCCATGTTGTAATTTACCTTAATGCTGTGCAAATTATGT